>NC_081448.1:5928698-5965141 GCF_007210705.1 Tigriopus californicus
GAAATCTTTAAACTAAAACTAAATTAGGGCTCTAATCTTTGTTCAAACCTCATTCACAGCTTGTGTTGCAGCCTAAACCGATGTACATTTCAAAACCAGACTTACTGAACAAGCTTAAGGATCCTACATTCAGGAGGAATTTGACAAATAAGGTCAAAGTTACATGTAATTACTCACTAGGATGATCGTAGCCTCAGGCGACGGCCTAATAAAGCTACAATCACGGTAAGGGAATTACCACAAATCAAATCAATGTTATTCATTTATCAAATCACTTTTTCAAGATCACGAGAAGATTTGAACTTCCTATCAAAACATCAGGACACAGTTCAAATTATCTCTCCCTGAAGGTGGAAAATGCGTCAGTTAATGGAAGCTGAAAGGAAAAAAACCGAGTGATCTCAGTCAAAACGCAATTCCATGAGAAAAGTATTCCAATGGAATGATCGCTGTTTGCGTACGCACGCACATCTACTCCATATCGCACGTGTGAATCTCGAACCTTATTGAACGCAGGCCGTTGGGAGGATCAGCATTGCTTGTCCAACAGCACGTGGTGGTGATGATTATGATGAAGACGATGATGATGTTGATAGTTGGCGTAATACTGGTGATGGCGATGATCTTAATAAATTGACAGCAAACAATAGTGGTCGACCAGTCGCGCAACAAGGAAAGAGTCCACTCGAACGGAAATTGGCTCGAGAATCAAGATTGAACGGTTAATTGTAATTATTCGTTCAACTCGATAACATGTGATTACATATTGTCTGGACTTTGAAATACAATTATCATTCTCATTTGGATCAACACGGGAAATCAGGTCAATATGCAAGTGACCAAAGCATTCGGATCTTGTCGAACCAACTCGAAATTGCTGGTTGTGCTCCAGATTCTGGGGATCTTACTCTCCATGTTCCAAACCATCCAACAGGTGGAAGGGGGTCGCAATCCTGGAAATTGTGGACTCTCGTGCTACAGGTGAGTGAGATCAAACATTTCCTTGATGCAGATTCCTCGTGAAATTTGTCCTTGTTTTGACAATGGCGTTCGTAGACTCGAGATTCAACACCCGTGACCACCGGAAATTGCAACGATAGATCACATTGCAACGAGTACCATCATAGGAAGTAAAGGGTAATTAGCCTGATGTTATGATGCCATTTGGACTACTAGAAGCATTTGAACCAAAGACATCAGATGAAGCGTGAAAGGATCTTTCTTGATAGAAAGATATTTTTAGATATTGTGATTGCACTTGGATTGTGCAATAGGTAGCACTGTATCAAAACAATGGAATAGGCCCTTGTTCCTGGTCTTAGAATCGATCAGTATTCAATCATTTAGCAGTCTATGATGATAAGGACCCCATCCAACCGCGGAACGTGACATAACATAAAGGTGAACAATTAGCTGAGGTTGTTCATCATATCACAGAAATAGCCCCCTAACGCTTCACGAAATATGTTTTACGTTCTGCACTTCAGAGGGCGCTTTGTCACTCAGACTATACCAAATAGAGGGCCGATGGGGCCAATTCCTTTTTATTGAATTACAATGCATTTGTGTTGTATTTGGCTGATTCTATCAAAATCATATTTATAATTAGTGCCCGGGGTCACATAATGTCCGGAAAAGAAATTGCTTTCAAGGGAAGGCAAGAGCAGTTTATTTAGCAATCTACCGTGCCTCTTCCCGTTTTCTTTGGGCTATGTGACGTTGCAAATAAGGGCCCTTATATAGGGAATGTAATCCCCAGTACTATTAAAATGAAAGAGGAAGGAGTCTTTGCCAAACGTTCCTTTGACATTTTTTCTGCGCTTACTCTAGGTGGAAAAAATGCAAGGGCAAGATGAGTGAGTTATCTTTTTTCTGCGCTTACTCTAGGTGGAAAAAATGCAAGGGCAAGATGAGTGAGTTATCTAGCACTAGTTCGAGCGTGCGACCAGGCCAAAGTGGAACAACGGGACAATTATTCTTCAATAAGTGTGGCGATCCTCCTTCCAATTGCCCATGTGAATATGAGGAGCCCCACGGTGAGCAAATCTTTTGGATCTGACTTTCAAATAGATTTGATGAATGTGGCAACATTATGTATAATTTTGTGTTGCAGTCAAACCCAAGAAGCCGGCCATGCCACGTTACATGTCTCAGTACATTGAGCATGAAGCAAGCATGTGGCTAAGAAACCATGTGGAGTTCTTCTGATTCCACTCATCCTCCAAGTTCAAAGGTTTTCGGTGGAAAATTTGAAAACCTTACTGAAGCGTTTGTCTGTGACGAGCCTTTTCAGACATTTCATGTGAATGCTTCAAATTTATTTATTCAGGATGTAACAAATACAAAAATAAACATGACTGCACTTTTGTAATATTCTAAATAAATATCTTCAGCGTTACTCTTAGTCCTTTCATAACGGTATGAACAATTGCGCCATACAAACCCTTGGTCGGAATTCAATGACAGATAATTTTGTGTCAACAGAACGATTGTTGATGGGAAGTCTGCTTGAACAAAACGATTCAGTTGGTTCAAGTCTGATAAAGCCATGCAAAAACTTGCACCGATTGGCCTAATTGCGACGATCAACCACTTCCACCGGAGGATCTGTAGAACATATCAGTTTGGTATGGATGCTTGCCAGCAAACCCCTAAAAAAAAATCCATCAGTAGCTATGAACAATGCATTCTCACTGGGCGTCCTTGCTAATGCCGACCATTCTAGGAAAGTCAACTCTAATTGTCCTCAGCATTCCTAATAATGTTATTAGGCCCCATTCTTTGTTAATTCATGACTTTCAGAGACGTGTCCCGCTTCTCGCAACACTCGAGGCCCTTGAATATGCTATTTAAGTATGTCTGTCATTGTCTAACGTAAAGCTAATATGACGTCATATGACGTATTATAAGAGACCTACCTCCGGAACCGACCATTCGGCTGCTTGTTGGTGTTGGGCGTGGGACACCGATCCAACCGGGCCCAAGCGGCTTCTTGTTTCTTTAAACGATCTTCCGTGCTCTGCTCTAAACGTTGGGTGAAACGCTCTCGATGAAGATCCAATGCCGATTTTAAAGGCTCCAACCGCTTTCCGCGACGATCAAAGCTATTTGACAATTCATCCGTTAGCTATAATGCGAGAAAATGATTACTTGATCTGTGATGATAATGATTTACTAATCCATACTACTAAGTATGTGCTCATGAAATACCTGGATGATTTCTTCCATACTGACTTCACGTTTTAATTTGCCATTGGATGGTTGGAGAGTCTTCGGCTGAATATTGTGGACAAGTTCGGCGGCTGAGCTCACGAGCTTGACCACCTCTCTAAAAGTGCACGGAAAAGCTTGAGGCTAATCGATCAAAGCAACCTTACAATTGACATCGAGGTCAAAGCTGCAACTTACATGATGTCGATTGGAACTGCCCAGGCGTAAAGATCTGCGTAATCCAAAGTGGACATGAGATGCATCGGTCGTGCCCGAATGATCACAGTCGTCAGCAGCAACACCATGTCGTGGTCATTAGGCGAGGGCAATTCATCTGAAATCCCAAAAGACAGAAACTTAGCAATATTCCAGGGGAACGCACTATCAAGGGCAATGAGGAAGTAACACAGACGCACCTGTGACGATTTCCGTGTCTGCTCGAGCGTCTATGACGGCTTCTCTGATATGCACATTAATCTGTTGGACAGTGTCGTAAAGACAAGTCAGCTTATCTAACGGAGTGGTCCTCATGTCTAAACTGGCCATTTCGACCACCTGAGAAAATAAAACCGCCAAGTCTTGATTGGCTTGTTATACAGCACTTGTTGATGCCAAAATTTGATCTGGTTACCGCAGCCGGAAGTGGGACGCAAAAGTCCTCGGGAAGTCCCAACTGATCGGTGGAGAAATCTGAATGAAACAAGGCTGCAGCAGCCGCACTCAAATCTCGATCTTCTCGCTTTGACAAATGGCAAATCACGGGGAAAACGCGATCATGAACGAATCTCATTACCACGCTGCAAAATTCCTTTTATCATGTATTCATCATATGATAGTAATGACAATCTACTTTAGAGAGACTTACTTTTCGACTGCCAGTCGAAGGAACTCTTGAAATCGGGGACTGTTGTTCATCATACTCGCCGACCTTGGGAATGCAATCACTTGCTCTTGAGCCAAACGATGAAGTTTAGGGGCAAACTTGTGGATCCTCTCCTTGGCATCTCTGTCGGATGAAAAACGAAGCTCCTCGAGCATTGGCCTGAGATTGCGAGCCAAGTGAGTGACGAATTGCTCGCATCGCGGCAAGCTCATCAAGTAACACTCTGATCTGAAGTTAGAAAGACATGACAACTTTACCCGCTCAATCATCATACTTTCTACCTAAAGCGTTCACTCACTCATTATAGTAAGTGATTCTGGGCGGGAGAAGGTATTTGGAGCCTGCGTCAGCATCACCACTAAATCCAGAATCAGCCGACGATTGGCGTGAAGAATCTTGAGATTGGACCTTCTTCACGCCCGATTGAGACTTGCTCCGGTTGGATCGTGAGCTTGTTGATGTGATTGACACTCGCCGTTCTGTGGTCGAGTAAGGCCGGCCACTATTGGCACTAGAAAAACGCGTGGAAACAGTCGAAGGAGGGGCCGTTCCACCATGAGTGGAGAAGCAGGACGAGGTTCGAGAGGAGCTAGTGGAGGGATTCCCGGAATCGGTGGTCGTGTCTGAGATTAAGTTGGCTCGAGTGTATTTGGGAATAAGTGGGCGGTCCAAGGCGAACATTCTATATTGCTGAAAGGCCTTGGGTGGTCCCAGGGGAAAAATATTTGTTACCACATGCAACAGGAATCACGTTACAACAACATATATTTTGACTTCTACAAAACCAACCTTATTGACTCCGAATGAAGCGCTCACAATCCGAACCCGACGTAACCCTTTTTGGAAAGATGGGGCGTAATTTGGGGCCGAGAGGAGTTTCAAATGGTTGGTGTCTCTCTCGACGATGAGATTCAATCTTGGGTTGATCGATTGGAACCAGCCTTCGTCGCTCTGTTGCTTCAAAATATGTAAGTCCACAAATTCCTCAGTTATTTCTTCTGGATGAAAGGTATTCACTTTGGGGAGACACAGTACAGCGCACTCCGATTCACATCGTGCAATCTTTTCCGGAAACCGATCCTGAGCAAGATAAGGAAATATCCGAAGGGATTTTTATGACTCTTGCCAACACCCTGCAGATCCTCAGTAACGTTTCGAACTGTTTCCGCCTCTTACGACCTTAGGCCTACCTTCAGCCTAACGTGAAGTGGCATTTGTCTGGCGGTGAAAAATCGATCCCAGTTCGCGAGAACCAAGGTGGGACGCACAACTCGTGTTATGTTTGACGACCGATTCAGCCTTATTGGAGGACCGATTTCAAGCTGGCCTTACTTTTGTAAGCCGACCGACCACAACCTGGTCGTCTTAGTCTTCTTCAGAGCAAAAAAGGCTAATAATGCACGGGGCCCCCTTAATTATTTATTGATTTCTCTCTCCACTTCAACGCGACGTGGTTCCTTGAAGCCGAAATGAAATACACACGTTCAACCTTACGTTGCTTTAATTGGCGACTGAAGTTACCCAAGTTTTACCCAAGGGACGGCGTATTTCTAGTCAGAACCCGAAAGCAATGACAAAGGCATAAACCCAATAGTCGGCAAGAAGTGTGTTTTGAATGTTGCCGTTTGATGGTTATGGCCTTTGGAGAAGGTTTGGCCTCATAAGTAGCATTTGTATGTCCATTGCCTACACGGAGGTCTACCTACGCACCGTATATAAGATTGCTTATGATTAATGTAGACTTAAACTGCCAAGTTAAAGATGGGCCTATCACAACATTGAAATAGGGCATACACTTACCTTGAAAAGGTTAAAGCATTCCAAATTTTGGATTGCCATTTTTGGATTAGGAAACAAATGTCACGGTGAGGAAATTCCATTCGGTGTTGTACTTCAACTCTTCCTAAACCAACTATCCAGTTGGACGGGAACCTTTTCTCAAAGAAGTATGTTTCTCCCACTCTCCTTCTACTTCTACATGGAACATTGGAACACCTCGGTTCTTACCTGAAAAGGCCACGCAAGGCCAATTTGGTCTTCTTCTGAAAGACTCAGTAAGGGGGAAAAGGGAGAGAAGGTGTAATCAATGGAACAAGTAAGGGACGGAACTCTCGAATGAAGTTTCTCGCAACTAACGGATCCTGAATTTTTCATTTGCATACTAAATGCATTATCAATATTTTCATTTGATTTATACCATGACACCGCTTCAACATTCAACTTTCTGTGCTAGGAAATAGAGACCAGTATGCCAACTAAGTACAGTCAATAATGTACCCTCGGTCCGTTCTGCCAATTCAAAGTGCCATGATATATTTGCTCTCCACATTTCATCTACTCTGTAAGATCTTCTGTGTCCCCCTTGTCCATTGTTCTTCCCGAAGAAGGAGGGGAGCCGAAACCGACCAACACACCTCCTTACAGACCACCTTGGCGAAACATTTTCTCGGCTTTCTTGGTGTTTCGTTGTTCCCCTCGGAAACGATTTTGTACCTTAGGAAATGGGATTGAGCGTATTCTGCACGCAGGTTACAACGTGGCTGCACTAAATTAAGATAAATAAAATGCCCTGAACTTTTCGAGACAGCCTAGTTTGTTTCATGGAAGTTTGAAAGTTCAGACGTTATGATGTGTGTTTGAAAATACGTTCTACTCAGCACTGATACGAAAGTATAAAGGATTTAACTGAGGAGATCATTAAAGATGGGCATACTAGGCAAATGAAAGCTAACAGTAACAAGAGGGATTATAAATTACTTGGTAATGCATATTCTGTATTATTAAAGAGTGCAATGAAAATGATGAAGTTTCAAGTTTATAGAATAACGTAATTATTTTAAGTGATATAATAGTCAAACCTAAGAAATTTTGAACAAACTATCGCTAAATCATAAATCCAACCAAAACATTAATTTAGCAGAAATGAAGGAAGTGCCGAAAAGTAGGCATTAAAAAAAGAGTTGACAGTTCCCATGTTAGTGCTTACAATTCAATCTGAAAACAAAAGCGTCAAATGTAACATTATGATAATAACAACAACAACTAGCAAAGTTCGAAAAGAAAGGTTCTAAATGACCAATAAAAGGAGCCTTTCTATGAAGACGGTGCAAGGACGGTCTCAGCCTTTCGCCATTCATTGGTCCACTCACTAACTCACTATCTTAGCGTTCCTCGACCGAGAAGTAAGTGAAAAGGCCAGCCCGAGAGCGCATTGGATCGTCCCTACCTGTCTTTAGGTTCAAGATCAGATTATGGATCAAACTCTGGAAATTCTTTTCCTGGTGGGAACAACGACGAGTGCTGTAGTCAAAGAGGACACTCGAACACTAGCTTTCCTCCTGATGGTCTAGGAATTAGGTGGACAAACAACCGAAAGATGTAGTGCAAGATAGGAGACCAATAAAAGATCAGTATCCAAGTCCCCAGTGTTTCAACACTAGGGTGGTTCCACAAGTGCCAAAAAGTTTTCCAATCAAGTGTAATTAATCGATTGCGCTTGATAGGTGATAGGTGATCATCATGTTCACCAATCAATCCAGTCAAGAGTGCCAATCGCGCTTCTTCAAGCAGTGGCATCCAGATTACATTGGTTCCTACAACAGCCTGCGGGACCGACATCTCAAGCATTTTTTCCAACATCCGGCTCGCAGAACTCACCTCAATAAGAACAACCAGGTAAAGCTCACATTGGTTGAATCCATCCCAATTATGTTAGGCTAACGATTTCAAATTAGGTCACGTCCCATGGGAAGATCATCAATGAAAGGGAGTGGCGCAAACAAAATATCGCTTGGGAAAGATGTCGTCGAGAGGCCGAAGAACAAGGAGAACTACTTCAAATGAGGCCAGTTGACTCGAGAAGAGCCAAAATGGAACTGAGGCAACAACAAAAAGATGACGATGCTCGCGAGAAGAAACGAGAAGAAACGGACGAGACACGGGACAAGGCTCAAGAAGTGAAAGTGAGTACAGTTAAGAATCCAACAACCTCGTTCGAATTCCATTCTATCAAAATGAGCCAAGAGCATCGCTATTTGTGTTTAGAATCAGATCTTGAGTACATTTAAAGGAACATTTGGAAGTCTAAAAAATGGCTGAAGTTTAATTGCCAATAATTGATTCCCACCAGTTTTTATCGTCTTGTGCAAAAAGTTGAAGAACCTCTTGTTTAAAGATAAACCCATCTTTTTAGGACGCTTGGGTGGATCAGAATACACTGTTGGCTAAGATCTCTGATACCAACAGGTCAGATGTGGAGCATCTAATTAATTTCTTGAATTTTGAGATTGAGTACATACTTAGACCGCAATCAGCGCCCATAAGGTAAACGACCGTAACATACCTTCAAAAGATGTCGATTAATATCGCTTTTTGGCGTAGATATCGCGGATCTCCTCGTCTTCACACCCACCAACGGGCCCATAGTGCCAAAAGATTGAATTTGACCTCAAGATACGGATATCCAAAGGTGACAAATCAAAGATCGAAAAGTGCAGATCGGCCCCCTGAACAACAAAGTCATCAACCGATTCGGAACATTGAAATTCCCGAGACCCAATTCGTATCGAGCAAAGATCCGTCGAAGAAGAGCAGACCATTTACAGCCCCACCTAGGTCGCGACCTAAAAGTAATCGTCGGTCACGACTTCGATCTCAATCCCATCCAAATTACAAAGAGGATGAGTATCTCAAAACCAAAGTGGTCCTTCAGTACGTGGGACTTTCGGACCCCAGTGATATCGGGAACAACTCTCGTTCTCGTTATAAGGCTTCTCGAAAGCGCCGTCGTAAAATGTTGGCGCTACCCTCGCAAATTGATGAAGTGACCATTGTTCAACAGCCTCGAGGTTCCTACGTTCTGGAAGTGTTCAATGGATTCATTCAGGTCGGAGGTAAGCTTTTGGCTTGATTTTTTGCCCCACCCCACTCAAGCCCAACTGAAACTTGTCCCAATTTCCACATTGCAGAGACTTTCGAATTCACGTCAAGGAGGGTTGAGGGCTTCCCTTTCAGTTTGACCATCTACGTCAACCGCCAATGCCATGTCCGACTCTCCGTGTGCTGTGAAGCCAAACGAGCTCCAGGAACCCGCTTGGGAAGGGGGAGCTTTCAATTGGTCGAAATGGAGGAGCCTGTTCCATGCTTAAGGTGAGTTTATAACCTGAAAGAATTCGTCGCAAAAAGGCTGCAATGGAATGTTTGATCTTGGGTTGCTAGATCTACCAGGGGGAAACAATTCTTAGCCTTTAAGGTAAGAAAGGGGAAGAACAGAAGGGGTTGCTGGAAACTGTATACAAGCTAGAAAACGATTCAGTCAGGAAATTACATTGTCTACTGCCTTCTTGCCGGTGCAATCCTTCTTTGCTGGACTAATCAAACCTAGAATATGGCTGTCCATCTTCAACAAACTTTTCCCCCTAAGCTACTGCCATTTCTGGTGTGCTCAATAGGAGCCATTTCCAGAGTTGAAGTACAAGGGAGGAACGAAGGGAGGGAGAATAGGGAACATTGTACTCCTTGAGCTGTTACGCACTCTCTCCTTTGTACGACAAGGTGTCAGCTTGACACGAGAACTAATTCAAGATCGAGGACGAGGCAATGTGTAACAAAATGATCGATATTTGTTTTTCAATTTTTTTCTTAGTGCTGACTCTCTACAGTACACCAATATCCTGTAATATAGTTGAAGAAAGTTTTAGCATGTTTTGTTTAACCTTGGGAGGATTGATGACTATTTCAATGTCACTATCAGACCAGGAACCCGAAATCGTTCTCTTCAACTCTGACGATTCCAAACTGATTATTCTGCAGGTGTTTAGTGGAAAGTGACCCTGTCGCTCGAAAGCTTTCCGCTCGAATTAGCCAACGTAGAGGTGTTTATGACCGCTTTGGTAACAGGAGACCACCGTCTGCGATATCTGACCAACCAAGTGCCGTGGTGAAGAAATCCCGTTCCAGGAAGACCCGAACCTTAACCTCTGAAGGTAAGAAAATAAAAAAAAATAACTTAAAAAAAGGTGTCGCAAATTCCTATACTAGAACAATTCGACACTTGAACAGGGTCGGAATCAGACGACGATCTAAGCCCATTGGTGCGGCACAGTAAATATCGAACCCCAATGAGGAGAAAACGGAATCAATTAACACCAAAGTCTCGTACCGACAACACAAACCATAACAACGCAAAGTTTCACCGGAAATCACGTCCAAAGTCGGCCCCCAAGCACAATGGTCGGCAGGATGATACCGGTTCGCCTGTCCCAGAGTTGGATGACTACTCTTCTGTTGCCGACGAATCGAGTGAGGAAGACATTGAACTCTCACAAAGGTCCAATCAGAATGACGAACGATCAGATTCCGAATCTGATTCCGAGTCTAGTCCTGGTTCAAAATCGGAAGAGGCTTTGGAAGATGACAACAAGGACGAAAGTGATCAAGAGGAAAAATCAAAATATCAAGAAACCAAGAATAAACAGGGCAAGAACAAGATCATGAAAAATAAAGTAAGATAGTAGACGAATATCAACTTGTCCTATGCCAAACAGTATCGCTTCCGAGGGAAGCCTTTGTAAAATATCACAACTCGTACCACGTGGAAACAAAACAGACCAACATAGCACTCAATAAACTCATAAAGGACCTGATCATATAAAAGTATGTCTGCTAATTCTTCTTTTTCACTTTAAAATAAACCCATTCCACTTATTGCCTAAATATCTAATGTCCGTGTTTTATTTATCAATCGTCCGGTCACCCATGGATTGCTCGATTCAAAAACTTAACAGCTGCATGGTGCATCCGCTCCTTCACAAAAGGCGCTTAATCAGACTCTCAGTTTCTCCCTTGTATTCCTCATCTTGAAATCATTTCTTTTCAGCAAGCCTCTCCTGTGACGAGAACCAGAATGAAAGTGGAAGTTAAACAAAAGCTGGAAGATAACTACAAGGAAGGGTTGAATGCATCTGAAGATCTTATTCGTGCCAAAGAACAACGTCAAAAGAGTCATAAGCCTAAAGCTGACTCCACCGAGGACGACACTGTGGATGAAGCTCCCTCGATTGTTGACGAAATAAATAGACCTGATGACCAAAATAATAATGAAGAAGCAAAGGACGCTGATGAGGACGACGACGAGGACAGCAGTAGCGAGGAGACATCGGATTCTTCATCAGTGGAGGACTCTGAGTCAACCAAGTCGGATTTAAAGTGGAAGACGGGCGAGGACGTGAGGAAAATGGTTGTGGTGGACAGAAAGTTGAAGGACGCTCATTTGGAAGGTCAAGATGTGAGCAATCTTCTTTTGACAGCTTCTAGTGAGAATGACGAGCTTATCAAACAAAAACAGATCGTAGAAGAAACACGCAAAAGATTATCACATTTCCAGGCTTTAGCATTGGTTGGGAGGCTCTTCTTCTCTTACAAAAATGCTCCAAAGCATGACCATGAGCAAGAAACAGAGGAAAGTATTTCCTCATCAGTGCCATCAAAGGGTACATCTGAGCAATGCTCATCAAATTCCTCGAGTCTCGCTACCAGTAGCAGATCCATCCGAAAAAAAGCACCGGAGCTTTTTGAACGGTCTGTGCAAGCCATTGAAGAAACAGCTGACTCGGGTTCTCAAGTGGATCTGGCCGAACTTCACGAGAAGGGAGTTCAAGTAAAAGATGATACCAGGGAGGCGTCGGCTCAAAACGATCCTCTGATCACAATGACAACGGGGTCTCAGGCATTTACAGAAGTTGAGAACTCTGGCTCACAGACCAACATTGAAACTCTGAGCAAATCTTTAATGGCTGTTCCAGAGAGTGTCCATCGTTCCAGTCAGTGTGAAACATACCAAGAACCAATTTCAGATTCACACGTGGCACAGAACATGCCAACAATGACAGGCCAAGTCGCATCTCAAATAACGGATTCATCCGATTCAAGCTCAAACACTACTGATACACATCCAATAGTAATTACGTCCAAAATTGTGGAAGTGGCTGAAATTCATGCCACCGAGACAGGAGTGAACGAATCAGTGGGCGTTCATTTTTCAAAGTCAGGTTCTGGAGAAACTGAAATCAATATTCCTGACTTGAAAGGACGAGATCAACAACAGCCTACGCTCATTAAAACGGAAACAGAGGCTGCAACAGAAGGGAGAGAAACCAACTCTTCGTCACCCTACACATCTGCTTCATCGGTAACAAGTAATTCTGATGCTAGCCGAGGTAAGGCAGCCCTCAAAAGTAAAATAACTCATTTCCAAGCCCTGGCGTTACTAAAAAGATTGTTTTTCAATTCTCGAGCCAAGTCCTCGTCATCTTCATCCTCTTCTATCATAGAAACCAAAGAAGAGTCGTCCCTCACCACAAGCCCTGTCCGCAAACTTGAAGACGAACAAAATTATATTTCCGACAAAATTGAAACCCCATCTAGCGTTGACTCATGTGAAGGCATTGAATCCACCTCAGAGATCGGATCCATGTCTGAGACAAGTTCTTCATCGTCATCATCATCATCAACATCTGATGATAATGATGGGGAATCAGTGATTTCAAAACGGATCGACCAAGAAGCGCAAGATCGAGGTAGCGAAAAAAATGAAAGCATTGACATTGATATGGATGATCCAGATGTGGAAATAGCAACCACTAAAATTCAGGCAAGCTTCCGTGGAATGCAGGATCGCAAAAATGTCAAGGCCATGCATGAAGAAGCTCCACCAGTTGAGATCCTAGCCTCTGAAGATGTCATTGACATAGATATGGATGATCCAGATGTGGAACAAGCAACCACAAAAATCCAGGCAAGCTTCCGTGGAATGCAGGATCGCAAGAAAGTCAAGGCCATGCATGAAGAAGCTCCACCAATTGAGATCCAAGCCTCTGAAGATGTCATTGACATAGATATGGATGATCCAGATGTGGAACAAGCAACCACAAAAATCCAGGCAAGCTTCCGTGGAATGCAGGATCGCAAGAAAGTCAAGGCCATGCATGAAGAAGCTCCACCAGTTGAGATCCTAGCCTCTGAAGATGTCATTGACATAGATATGGATGATCCAGATGTGGAACAAGCAACCACCAAAATTCAGGCAAGCTTCCGTGGAATGCAGGATCGCAAGAAAGTCAAAGCTATGCATGAAGAAGCTCAACCAGTTGAGATCCAAGCCTCTGAAGATGTCATTGACATAGATATGGATGATCCAGATGTGGAACAAGCAACCACCAAAATTCAGGCAAGCTTCCGTGGAATGCAGGATCGCAAGAAAGTCAAAGCTATGCATGAAGAAGCTCCACCAGTTGAGATCCAAGCCTCTGAAGATGTCATTGACATAGATATGGATGATCCAGATGTGGAACAAGCAACCACCAAAATTCAGGCAAGCTTCCGTGGAATGCAGGATCGCAAGAAAGTCAAAGCTATGCATGAAGAAGCTCCACCAGTTGAGATCCAAGCCTCTGAAGATGTCATTGACATTGATATGGATGATCCAGATGTGGAACAAGCAACCACCAAAATTCAGGCAAGCTTTCGTGGAATGCAGGATCGCAAGAAAGT
The DNA here is from genome assembly GCF_007210705.1 of Tigriopus californicus. Classification (NCBI taxonomy): domain Eukaryota; kingdom Metazoa; phylum Arthropoda; class Copepoda; order Harpacticoida; family Harpacticidae; genus Tigriopus; species Tigriopus californicus. The sequence continues at coordinate 5,942,341 of NC_081448.1, forward strand.
CAAAGCTATGCATGAAGAAGCTCCACCAGTTGAGATCCAAGCCTCTGAAGATGTCATTGACATTGATATGGATGATCCAGATGTGGAACAAGCAACCACCAAAATTCAGGCAAGCTTCCGTGGAATGCAGGATCGCAAGAAAGTCAAAGCTATGCATGAAGAAGCTCCACCAGTTGAGATCCAAGCCTCTGAAGATGTCATTGACATTGATATGGATGATCCAGATGTGGAACAAGCAACCACCAAAATTCAGGCAAGCTTCCGTGGAATGCAGGATCGCAAGAAAGTCAAAGCAATGAGTGCAAAGTCTGAACTTGATGAGATTGATGTTGAGAAATCGGTTTCTTCTTTGGCGAGTGTAATAAGCAAAGGATCTACCTCGTCTACATCATCGTCCTCCTCAACCTCGTCGTATTCTTCCTCTGCAATATCTTCTAAAGGTATTGATTCTCAATTGGCAAGAGAAAAGAAGTCCAAGTCACTAGAAATGCATCAGGCTGCCACGAAAATTCAGTCTGGGTTTCGGGGAATGCAAACTAGGCAATTGTTGTCGCAAAGTGAGAGGAGCATTGTCAAACCAGCCAAATTACATTCTACGACTGTTTCAAGTTCGTCATCTTCTAATTCAAGTGATTCATCTTCATCCACAAACTCACCGGGAGAACAAAGGTCAATTAGAAGCACTCCAACTGAAGGTGACTTCGATGTGCAGTCAAATGACGTTAGAACATCAGAAATTTCTTCACGATCCTCGTCAAGATCAGAATCGTCTTCAAACTCGTCGGAAGAGAACGAGTTGCAGATGCAACGCGAAGCGGCTACAATAAAAATCCAGTCCGGTTACAGAGGGATGAAAGCACGTCAAAGAGTGCAGCAAATTAAGAAAGAAAATGATTCCATTGCTAGGCATCTCATCGGAGCAATTGGAACGTCCTCTGCCTCCTCTGTATCTGAAGATATGTTTTCTAAAATCAGGTCCTCCCCTGAAAAATCCGTGCCTCCAAGAGATCTGGATCTTGAAAGTGTAGAAAGAGAACAAGCAACAGTTAAAATTCAAGCTGGATATCGGGGCATGCAGTCTAGAAAAGAATTGAGCTTGAGAAAAGAAAAAGGAGGTGTTGTTTCAAGCTCATCAGATGAAGAGAGCAATGACGAATCTTCCGATTCAAGTTCCTCTTCAATAAGTAAGTTGGCATCTGCTGAAGAAACTGTCAAAGATGTTAGGCCTAATGTCACCACTCCAAGCGCCCCAAATCTATCTTCCTCTGGTTCGTCAACTTGTGTATCCTCTTCATCCATTTCCTCTACCTCGTCGAATTCTTCAGCAATGTCCTCAATCGATGATGAATTACAGATGCAAAGGGAAACTGCTACCATTAAGATACAATCTGGTTTTAGGGGCATGAAAGCGAGACAAAAAGTCAAGCAAATCAGGAAAGAAAATGATTCCATTGCTCGAAGAATTCTGGAGACACCGGATTGTGATGAATCCTCTAAAGGTTCAACTCATGTCAACGTCGAGGATCCCGAAATTGAGCTTGACATATATTCAATGCGAGTGCCCAAGGGCGACGATAGTCCACTAAACATTGATGTTGAACACGCTGCCACCACTATACAAGCTGGATATAGAGGTATGCAAGCGCGCAGAAGAGTTCAGGAAATGCGACTTCCTCCAAACTATGATTCCGAAATCCAAGACCTAGAAATTGAAAAGGCTGCTGTCTCTATACAAGCAGGCTATAGAGGTATGCATGCTCGCAAGAACGTTGCAGAAATTAAGGGCCAACTGGTAAGCCATAGTCCTTTCCCCCACTCGCAGGCAGAAATGGATGAAGCTGCCACTAAAATTCAAGCTGGGTTCCGCGGCATGCAAGTAAGGAACAGTTACAAGTCGAAGGGAATACCCGTTGAAGCATTTGACTTTGACTTGAATGATCCTGAAATTCAAAGAGCTGCCACATCCATCCAATCTGGTTACAGAGGCATGCAAGTTAGGAAGAGTACGCGATCAAAAAAATCCAATGACTCCCAAGACGCCACTAACCAGGGTCATATAAATACATCTGGTTCAATTCATTCATTGAACGTGTCTGCTACCTCTGACACTTCATCTTCAAGTGACTCAGATTCATCAAGTTCAGATTCGGAATCTGATTCAGGAGTCAGTAACCCCAAAGTCGACCATTCTAAACCTGTTTCGTCTGACTCAGCTAAGGCCACACCCTCAGTGGCCAATATTGATAGTGCTAATGACTATACGGACGACAGTGAAAGTGATTCTGATTCTAGTGGCACTGAATCTGATAGTGGGACATCAGTGGAAAGTCCAGATAAATCTAAAACAGTGTCACTTACCAATACCAATGATACCAATGATTCTAGTGAGATAAAAAATGTTCTCCTCGAAAAGCTCCAGGATAATGATAGTGGGACAAGTGTGAGCTCACAGAACTCGCCCATTAACGGTCCAAAGAAAGCCGAAGAAATTCCCGCTTTAAATGGAGTCATTAAAGTTGCCCCAATTGTGAGTATAGTGGAAGACAAAGCATCTATGAAGTCTCCAGAACTGTCAGACCCGCACAAAGAAATTCCCTCTAATCACAGCCTTCAAGTACTTCATGTTCAGCCAAAGTCAGATTCAGACTCTGATTCTGAGACCTCAACCCCGTCTTCGGAGGAAAGCAATTCGATTGGCCTTAATCCAAAGAAGACTCCATTTTCATTTCTTAAACAGATTTTAGGCGTCATGATCTTGACCCCCAGAGTCAAAAATAATAAAGTGTCAAACTCATCTCGATCACTATCCAAATCGTCGTCCTCCCAATCGAGTACCACAAGTGGAGAAGGCTCTTCAAGTAATACTAGCAAGAGCTCTAAATCTTCGTCAGGGTCAAAAAAGAGCAACCAAAAAGAAGTTAGCGCCCAAAATTTGAAACAGAAACCTACTAGTGGAACCAGCTCTTCTTCCGAGTCCATGACGAGTTCCAAAGCTCTGAAGAGAGTCAAAAGGTCCTCCGTGTCTCCTGAAGCGATCACTTCGGACTCAAATTCAACTGAAGCTAGCTCCTCCTCTTCATCTGCAACGATGTCATCGACAAGTTAATTTTCAACCAAAATGTTCACACACGTATATTGTCCTTTTTGTACGTAATCTTTTGCGAATGAGTCAGATTTTTCTATGAAGTTTTTCTACGTTCATTTAATTTTTGCAACACAGCATCATAAATACTTCATTCTTCGCGCCCGTCAAAAATGGCACCGTCTCCCTAGATGATCTACCGACGTCAATGAGTTGTGTCAAAGGGAGTGTTTTTCAAATATGATACTCCACCCCCCCTCTAGGTGAATGCCCTAATTTTTTTGGACAATTTTGCTGTCACGTTCATCAATTCTCATTGTTTTATACCCAAGTTCACGCACACTAAATGAGTTGGATGGCTTTCGTAAATATCCATTATTGAACACTCGATTTCACACACAAAAGCATAGCCACTCCACGTGCGGGATAACCAAGCGCATATGTAGTCCGAGTGCACTCGAGCCTTTCACATGAATTTGGAGAAATTGACCGGATTCGAGGCCGGACGGGTAATAATGAGATTGTCATTTTTTTCTATCGGATTCGTTCAAAAAAGGGCTTTCGGCCGTCATGAATTGACCATTTAGGATGCGAGCGAGCCCTTGTTAGGTGATTGCATAGGCCAAATTTAGTTTTGCAAAATCAATCTTTTGGGCGGGCTAGAGTCCAGCAAAGGTTTCGAGTTATCTGCGGGACTTGAGTCCGGCAAAAAATTGGAACATGAAAGGGCTCGCACGAATCGCACTTGAGGCCAGATTCGCCCTAGCACTAGCATGCATCCGCAAGGCACAACAATGCAATTTTCCTCGCCAGCCCGAACAAACATTTCAAGTCGAGGGAAGGGGGATAGCTGCTTAACGCCATTTGTTAATTCATCATTATTTTTCTGTCTTGTTTGGAATAGCTATACATTAGATTGACTGATTTGAAGCTCCTATTCTGGATGGGCTTCCAAAACTGCGAAACAACGTTGTTGCCTTGAAAGAAATGGGCTTTGAGACGGTCCTACTATAGATGGGAGCAATAAGCAAACAATTGGTGTAACTTATGAATACTTTATCATCAAGAGCCCGACCTTTCCAAAGAAATGCCATTGGTTTTAGGTAGTCCTGACAGTCTCATTGTTGCAGTCTTCCAATGAGGTTAGAGTGATTCTAAAGTGTAGATATTTTCGAGCAAAGAGAACTATAAAAATATTTGACGAAACCTTAGTTGAGGGCTGTTACGAAAATACTGCAGGGCTGCAAATATTAGTGTCCCATGTTAGACAAAGCATTAATCAGAACATAATCAGTGACTACTTTCTGTTGTTAACATCTTTCATCAATAGAGTTTTAAAGAAAATCTGACGAGTTTCATGCAAATTGTTTTGATCTTCTCCGTATGAAACTACATCGGGGAATGTCAATCACCCCCATCTAAAGTACGCATGGTCTAGTTTCGAAAAATAGTCCATCTCAAACATTTTGATGGCAGCCTGAACATGTTTTTGCTTCTCTACCAAAAACTAAAACTGCTAAATTATCATGAAAAGTTAGGGACCCCAATTTAAGACTACCCTGTGTAATGGGAGAATAATAAGTAAGCTGCATCACAATCATCTCATTTCCGGGGCTCATTTCCCCCCTCAGTTTAACTCCAAAGCCTCGAAGAGAAAAATCCTTTTGAAAGTCATTTTAGCTCAAACTCAGCGTTTGTAGAGATTTCATTTCTTTGCAACAAGGTGCATAGTAAACGTGTTCAGTGGTGGTGAGTTGGGCAACAAGCTCAGGCAGACTCCACAATTTCTAAAATTCAAAAAGGTGTTGATGGCTAAAATGTATTACTTTGTCTAGAATTATCCGGGTAAGAGTATTTTCCCGCAGCCAATAAGTTTAGTTATGAACAAATATTTGATTTTAGAAGTATTTTTGTTAGTGTTCTGGATCCCATTAGCCTTATTTCACTTTCCCTGTGCGGAATAGTTACGAACTTGAGATCTTGTAGACTCAGTGGTTTTTTATGTTATGTTTACTATATTCAAAATAACTTTCTTCAAATTTCAAAATGGTTCTCTATCAATACAGAGCAGTGAATCTAAATTTGCTCGAGGTTGCAAATAAAACAGAAAATCATACGTTATTACTAGGGGTCGGAAAGATATTTTTAGGCTAGATTAAGGTTTCAACTATTTTGGTCATTTTTGGACAAAAAATGATTCATGAATTTTAAACAAAGTTACCTGAAACTGAGGATTTTCTAGGAAACTAAAGGGTTTTGGTCATGTTTAATGCAAATTTAGGAGAAATAGAGGGTGAGTGTAAAAGAATTCAGGGCAGTGTTTGTCCCCGCTCAAAGGTTTGTTTGACATTAAACCTCAAGCTTTCATTAAAGGAAGTGTTGAGCACATACAGTAGTGCCCTAGACTTACATTACTGTCATACTGCAAATGATCTAATTTTAATGTAAAGGCGGTTGGTGACCCTCCCGTCGTTTGCCACTAAAACATTGGTCTAAAATGCAAGAGAGAGTTGTCTTGATGTCAGGACCCAAACTAAAGGCCTTCTGAAGACCGGCAAAAGGCCCAGGAAAGTGGGTGCGTCTTTTGATGTCCATCATCAAATCGTTGGTAAGAGAAGAACTTCATCCAAAAGCAGCGAATCCCTTTACAACAGACCCAACTGAGGGCAAAGATCTGGGATTGCACACAGCTCAAAGAGCAAGAAGATCGTGAAAAATAATAATCCAACATTTTTTTCTTTAAATATTAAGGTGAAATATTTTTTCACCTTTTTTAAACTTATTTTTACGTTTTCTGAACTTATTTTGGCTTATTGTCGTAACTTAAAAACAAATATTTAGACCAAAATCACAAACTATTTTTCCGACCCGTAGTTATTATAATGGTAAACATGAAGTCATTTTTATTTTGTTTTGTCGTCACAGATTCAGCGAGCAACTATCTCGTTCGGGCTGCCAATTGGGGAATATCTCCCTCCCCATCATCGCAGCCATTATCAATTCTTACCTCATTCTCGGTAATGAGCGCAGCTTCCCCCATATAAGGTGCTAAAGCAGCAACTCATGTCTTAAACCAACTACTGCAATGTAGCTGAAGTTACAAGCATATTTATCAGGGTGCCATTCTCAATCACCTTGCTGCAAATAACTTCATTCATGGCAATCAATTCGGCTCTTTCGAACGGCAAACATAAGGCATCTAATCTGGTCTGATAGCCCCAGCAGCACTAATCCGTGCCTAAAGATTTGATTTCGATATGGAGTTAGTTCGTCGAATCAATACGTTTTAGCGTTGCCAGTAATCAGAGTCCCAAACAGGCCATATTGTATTTATACTATATCAAGAAGGAGGGAAGACACAAATGAAGGCCATTGCTGAAGGACGCTTTGTCGCAATGAGGTGGGAGCCCAGGCAATCGATTAGATCAGGTAGGTCGGTCACGAGCTCAATTAGATTGAAGGCCATACGAGTCTACCTTTCATCCCTTCCGTATCTGTTGGTGGATCACAAATTTTAGCACTTGATTGCTTGCCCGCTTAAAACACGACATAATGACAACATAAGAAACAATGCACTAACGTGGGCCTTCACGATGGACCTCGTATTCTTTGGAGCAGAAACTCGTTGCGGGCAATAACCAGTTCCTACTTTGACAATGAATTGAACTAGAAACACAGTTTTAAGAAAATGTCACATGTTTGCAAAGCCATAACCTCGGTTTAGCCAGCAGTACAATTTGATGAATGATCGACCATTAGAAAATGTCATATTGGTTTACAATTGTAATGCATGGTCAGTTTACAGATTTTTAAGGGAGCAGTATTCAAAAACATTCAGTAATTTGTTTTTGAAACACGTGGCAAGAGAAGCCGTTACACATTGGACCAAACGAAAGTTGTTACACTTTAAATTAGTTGCGAAATATCACAAAAACTTGTTAGACTCACGTATGGCTTAATGGAATGTTTTTGATTTCCACATCAACAGGAACGATAAAAGGGAGACGACCTAAGCACAAGTTGTTTTGTCTCAAAACAAGAAGGCAAATCAGCTCAATCGAATTCTAAGCATTCTTATCAAAATAAGTCAAATTGATCCATGATGGATGACTAGCCTAAAAGCTAATTAAACCATTTTCGGATTATCATACAACTATACGATGAGTATCATGCAACATTACATAGAAAAACTGTTTACCAAGGCTTAAGGGTAATTAATCAGTAGGTAGACTCAAATGAAATGGAACCAGTCTGTTTTCAATGACCAAAAATGTTGACGTCATCAAGCAAAGCTCAAACTTTCACGATTCAGTGCTCATCTTTGCTAAGTATTGAATTTCTGTTCAGTGAATTTCCACAAATTCATTCCACATGTTAAATCAGCGTTCGGCTGTTCCTTTTCAGAGTACAAGTGGTTCTCCGTTTTCATGCTCCTCCAAGTACTGCAATAGTGCCCAGTCGACAGTAAACGCGAGCCTCCTCCTGAAGACCGCCAAGCCACGACGTCAGTCATTACAAATCACCCACGAGGTACATGGCTTATTACTACTTGCTTTCGCTCAAGAACGCTGAACGCGTCAGGGTTTGATAAAGACATAACCATAACACCCTTTAAGGTTGTCACATATTGTCATGGACTCTTCCTTCCTGGAGTTTTTATTGCTGTGGGCCATAGTTTCCAACACTTGGTGCATGGTCAAAATATGGGAGAAAAGATCCTTCAATTCAGCTTATTCATTTGTCGTAGTCCTCACAGGTAAATATGACTTTTCTTCTTGTGTAGTGGAGGTAATACTAAGGAACTTTAAGCTGAAAATATTGGGGAAATGAAAAGCTTACCTGGATACCAATCGCTTAATTAAGAGTGCTTCGCCTTCAAGCAATATGAGACTTGCAAGTAGAGAGCTTTATTGATCTCAAACTCATAGCAAATTCTTAAGTCCAAAACAATTGATTTTGCTCAATATCTGTTATAGAGTGGCAAATTGAAAAAAAACAAGCTTGAAAAAAATGACAAGTAACAACTATACCACATTAAGAGGATTACTTTTTTCTAGATTTAAGCACTCAGAGCTATGAGTTAATGGTTGCAAAGTCTAGTAAAGTTTATAATTTTAGGAAGTAGAGCGTATGCAACACATTGTGTGTTACAATAGACCCTGCCTTTGTGTGTGAAGAAAAATTATGAACGAAGATAAAGAGCTGATTCATTTTATTTACCTCCTATTAATGTTAAGAAGCCAAAGCCCTCATCAAGCAGAGAATGATCTTGTCAAGACATTTTAGCATGAAAGCAAATCCAAAAACACAAAACGTAAGCCGTTATAATCGCTTGGCTTAAAAATGGGGTAAAATAATCTAGCTACTTTGTGGGCGGTTCCGTAAAAAAGTTTGAAAAAGTCTGAGATAACTATATAATGAGAGACATATATCTGATTGGACCTATCTGTTTTTTACCATTTGCCTTTCAATACTTCATTCTGATTTTCAGTGGCCGATTTTATGCATCATATCCATGGGGCTTCTTACAAATTGGCATCTCATTTGTTCTTTGAAGGCGAAGAGGGCCATTTTCAGTCACTCTGGATACCATGGCTGTCTTGGAACCAAGTTCTGGGTTTTGCCATTTCAATCTTGCCTCTTTTTGCACTATGTCACCTTCTGCTCCAAGAGAGTTTGGCTATTCGGAATTCTCCTGAGAGGAAGACCAACTCTCAGTCTAAAGCGACGCTCCGTATTGAACTGATATTTTGGTTCTTTGTTTCTCTGATAATAAGCTTTCCTCTCATCATTCTTGGAGATGGATTCAACGCTATCGGGTAAATAATTATCATAACGACGGAATCAAAGTGTGTTATTGGTGAGCTCTGATCGCAAAGAAGTATCAGGTTTTTGTGCGGGGGTTAAGAAAAACGCAACAGCAAACCAATTGTTTAAGGGTGCTTTCACGAATAATGCACCTTACGAGTTCATAAATTCAATCGTTCATTAGGTCTTTTTCACAATAATTTTGTTTTTTTTTGGTTTGTTTTTTTCACGGGCTTATCTAACCGCTACAGGGAATGTAATCCCCAGTACTATTAAAATGAAAGGTTATAATTCGTCTATCTATTACCTTTCAATCTTTATATGATATTTGGTCTACCAACGAATTTGAGTTGGCAGACCGAGCTAGTCCTTGAATGTAGGGTTGATCTGGTATGCTATCTAAAAATTTGTCCAAGTCTGACTTGAAAGATGCTACCGGATCAACAAGGCCTACGTATTCCCTACGAATATCAGAGGGAAGCAAATTAAACAATGAAGGAGCCCGAGAAAGAAGAGATGTGGACTTCATTGTTCGAACTAGCCTGGATTCTCGAAGACTTGAAGGTGCTCTCAAAACGCACATTAAGCCTCTACGGTCACTAGAATTGACCCTAAACCCTGGGTTGGGACAAAGCTCATGGATACTTTTGAAAACGTACAATATCAGATACCTTTCGTACCTTCTCTGAGTACTGTACAATCCCAACCGTTCTAACCTTTCCCAATACGAGAGCTCTCTCATTCCTGTGATGTTCCTAGTGAAACATCTTTGGACTTGCTCGACCTTTTGCAAACCTGCTGAACTCATTGGAGCCCAAATGGGTGAGGCGTATTCAAGATGTGGCTGGACAATCGACTTGTACAGAGTTAGCATCGTGATGCTATCTCTGGACTTAAACGTGCGATATATCCAACCACACATTTGAAAAGCCTTACCCACCTTCAGCTGGATATGCTCATCGAACTTTCCATTATTTTGGAGGACTACACCTAGATCTTTCATAGATGAGACCTGCTCAATATCTTTACCTCCATTATCTACGAGTGGAGTATTTAAAGGAGTTGACCCAAATGTCATTGAGCGGAATTTCATTCCGTTCAGGGCCATATTACTCTCAGTTACCCAAGAGTAGATTCGATTTAAGTCCTTTGCAAGGCTACTGGAATCTTGGCCATTCCTACCAGAAACTAACTTTGTATCGTCAGCATAAGAAGAGAGACTGGCAGTGATACTAAGCTTTTGAAGCGGGGCAACGAATATTATAAACAAGAGGGGCCCTAAGATCGAACCCTGGGGAACACCTGACTTGACATCATGTATGTCACTAAGGGATCCCTCAACCTTAACCAATTGCTTCCTACCAGAAATGAAACTTTTTAACCAATTGAGAACCCTGCCTTGGATCCCAATTTCATGTAGTCTATTCAACAAAAGGCCATGATCTACTTTATCAAAGGCCTTGGCAAAATCAAGATAGACAACATCAACTGACTCATGCCTTTCCAGTCCCTCAATGACTTGCTCTAAATGCTCAATCAAGTGGGTAACCGTGTTAAAATGTGCTCGGAACCCGTGCTGGCTAGGAGGAATTCAACAAGTTTGGACTTCATGATCTTCTAAAACATCTTCGCAATATTCGCAGTGAGAGAAATGAGCCTATAGTTACCAGGGAGCGACTTATCTCCTCCCCCTATTAAAAATTGGAACAACGCGGGCTATCTTTAGTGAAGATGGAAACTTGCCCTGATCCAAGATGCAACGCATCAGGTAGGAGAAAACAGGAGCAAGAACCAGTGAGCATCTCATCAGAAACTGAGATGTCACACCATCAGGGCCAGAAGAACGCGAGAGTCTCAAGTCTCTAATGGCCTCTAAAGCATCTTGATCTGTGACTACAAGATCATCTAAACGCTCAACTTGACTGACCTTGTCAATCTCAACAGACTCATCTTCAGAGCAATGTGCTGTTGCTTCTAAACTCAGCGGGGTTGAAAACACACTGGAGAACTGATCTCCAAGCATGTCAGCCATAGTCTCTACATTGCTAATGGCTTCCCCATCAACCTCAAAAGGCCCAACAGGGTATTTCATTTTTCTCTTAGAGTTCGCATAAGAGAAAAAAAGCCTTCGGATTCGACCTGACCTCTTGAACCACCTTACCTTCAGTTTGTAACTGGTCATATTCGATGGAGGCCTTAATCTTACCCTGAACAACGTCCAACTTTTTTTGGAGACTACCCACAATTACTGGATTCGAAGTGCTCTTCAGCCTTTTTGCCAGTTTACAACTCTTTTTGAACAAAGTCTTTCTCTATTTTGGAAATTTTGTGTACCACCTTTCGGAACACATTCAGAGATTGCTAAACTGGAGCAAACTTCCCTAAAAACTGAAACTTATTGCCTTGCCGATTTTGCTCCCAGCTCATTCTGACCTTTAAAGACTGAAAGCGTGGAGTCAATCATTCAGATCTACCATTAGGTTGACATCTCTTTGCAGAATGAGTAATAAACTGACAAGGTAGCTTCTCTTGGGTTTTAAAAATTAATTTTCTAATTTGCCACTGATCTTGGGCTTGTTTAAAGTTTGAATCATGAACAATGGAATAATTTACAATTTGGTTAAAAGGGGGGATTGGGTGGAGTGAATCGATCAATCATACAAAGGCTGAGGTTACTCCACCGATCTTTACTTTCTAAGCATTAATAAAACTGCCCACCATAGAAAGAATAGCCTAGTACTTGTCAATGAAGGATGAATATTAATCCGTTGTCTGGATATAGAAATTAGCCCTGACTAAGTCTAATCTTCATAAGACAAAAAATCATCAATAAAATCCAAATTCAAATTTTGTCAAGTTAAATATGCCGCGTGGGGAACGTCGCCTAGAGCTGATATCTTTACCGTCCAGCATTTTGTTATAGGTGGGACCCCAATCAATCATCGTTGAACCTGCTTGAAATGCAGAGGTTGGGCAGAGGCATTCAAGTGAAGGATGAACTTCCCATGGCGAGTTTTGGCATCAAAAGCCTGATCAACGTGGCCGATCTAGGCCTTATAAAACCTTGGATGCTGGTCTTTCGAGGACTTTCCAATCCCCTGTGGTTTCCTCTGGCTCTTTTGTGCTGTCTACCAATCCTTGCCCTTGTTCTGCTCAAGCGAAACCTTCTCGACCATCGGAACTGCGCCACCCACCCAAAAATCGAATACATCCAGCTCAAAACTGATGCCAAAATACAATCACGGAACCGCCTGCTGCGTGCCCTCATCGGCGTGTACTACTTTGTGTTTCTCATTGATTTGGCAAATTTTGGCGGTTTCCTCAAGCTAGGGGAAGAATATATTCAATCTGTCGAATATACAAACTCCGTATTGATCCCAGGGCACATTTTAGAGGTAACATATGTGTTTCATCATTGGAGTCGACCCCTTGGAAGTGTCCTCAGGAATGCTTTTCTGTGGATGAATTGGAAACGAGAGGATCAATTGTTAGCCACCGGATCTTTGATCAATCATCATCCATGATTTGCAATTGCTTCTGGCCACGAGGATCCTCGTGAATATATTAGGATTTAACCTTATGCAATTATGGCGGTGGTGTCGAATGCAAATGATCTTCATGGTGTTGATGGCCACCCGAGTCTGCAAAATTTGACATTTTAGAAATGCACTTTTCAGGTCAAATACATCATTTCAGGCTCTTTTACGTAGAGAAATTGACGGCATGAAGGCCAAAAAGCCAAGCATCATGGCACCCACGTGTTGAAAGCCACTTCCTCCAATATCTTTGGCTTTTGGAAATATCTCGAAGAAGACAACATAAATGACAGTTCCAATAGCCACTCCTGTAAAATAAAATCCAATTATTTTAGAGTTTGAATAAAGATTTTTCGTGGACGTCAAATCGTATCTCACCTTGAAAGACTTGAAGAATAAAATCTCCGATAGAAGAGTCCTCAGGACCACTGTAAGCCATGATGACACCAATAAGTGATCCCAAAGCTGGAGCAAAAGCAAACATGAGCAGATAAATGATACTTTGCACCCTTGGGACCTGAGAAAAGAAAAGAACTCGATTCGGATAAGAATTACATAATTTTCTTTGCTATTGAATCACCACGCACCTGACTTGTCATCAGCTCAACGCCAATAGAAAATGCTATCACAAATTTATGAAGCGCTAAGGCTCCAAAGTTCATCCAAATCCCCGTCTCATCAGACTCGTAACTCAGAGCGAGTCCTTCAATGACGCTATGAAAAGACAAGGCCACGATGGCGAAAACAGTTCGAATGGTGGAAACGAAAATGTGCTCGGATTGCTTTTCCAAGATATCATTCACAGGTTGGGGATCACAACTTTGTGGCGAGACAACTGATCTCTTGGGTCGAATTGGTGTGCACTCTCTTGGGCCTAAATCATCTGAGGTTGTGTTCACCATCCGGACTTGTTGTTCAGACTCGGGATATCCGCGATGAGAATGACCATGAGGGGTGTTCTGAGCACAGCTTTGGATAACTTCCTCCAGGAATCGAACGAGGAAGAACCCTAAACACAAAATGATCTCTGCTAAAGGCCATTCATCCCCAATACCATGACCTCCAAAAGCTAAAAGGGAGGCAAGAAGATCATTCCGGTGAAATAGGGCTTGAACTTGCTAATATACGTGTTGAATTGAAATACCTGCTCGGACCTCGGGTAGCCAATGGCAAAAACAGTTAGCGATGAGCACCCCACCTCCAAGGTTCAACAGAAATGAGAGGATAACATTGTTACGATGGAGCTTGTTGTGGTTTGGATGCTCTGGATTCAAGTTGAGACAACTCTTTGTGAACAAGAATGGAATACCACTGAAGACCAAGCTAAGGATCACAGCCAAGGCGGTTGTCACAAAGACAGTGGTCAAATGTTCCATTTTAAGGGCCCTTTTAGAGATGAAGATTGCACTCCTTTTCCAATCACGGCTCCAAGTCTGACTCCCCCATCATTTAGTCGGAATATCTCTCCACTTTTCGGGCTTCACGAAGCATAGTTGTCGTGTACTTGTGTTATCATTTTCTTGTGTGCTTGTTCGCGACCCTTCAAGGCTTTTGGCCGTCCAACGCTCAAGTTGATGGGAATGAACTCCAGGATGGTGTCACTCAACGCGTATTTTGGTCATGTACACCACAATTGCTTAGTGCACAATGTACTCTTGAAGAAACAAAGGGTAGGGGACCCGTCCGCAAATAAACAAATCTGAACTCAGTGATTTGTTATCAGAAAATGATATAGCCAAGCATTGAGCGTATACATCATTTGAGATCTAAATACGCTGCACGACAATGTCTAGCATAGCACTTCTAGCTCCAGTAGAGCTTTCTTTGCACCTGTGCTAAAAACAACTCAGCCTTTGCCACATGGACCGATGACGAAAGGCCCGCTTAGCTGCTTTCGATTGCTTTTATTATTCAGCTCGCGACGACAAGCACATGACAGATATATGACTTGTGTACTTCATAGTGACTAACACGCAGGAATAATCCCATTCAAGCTTTTGTCTCATGAGTCTAGTCTCATACAAAAAATGTTGATTGTATATCGAGCAGAAATTCGAGACGGTTGCACTAACCGGTTTTCTTCTGAATGCCTCACTTCAACTCTTTTGCACGTCCGAACATCAAACTTCTGCAATCTCTGCTCGACGGAAAACAACATATTTTGTCGAAGCCTACTTCTGACCAACGTGATTGCAATTTTTGAGGACCTCCTTACTAAAATGGAAACGGAATCCCCAGTAGGCCAGGATGGAATAATCATATAATTTCTCATTTAGCTCTATATTCATAAATTATCTCATCCATCAACTTGTTGAACTTTATACCTTCTACTAGTTAGAGCTCGATCAAATCTGAGAAACTATCATGATACATTGGTATGATTCTTTTGAAACACTCTGTAGATGCGAAGTAGTATTGGAGATGTCAAAGGCCGAAAATATGCTAGATTGTGGTAAACAATGCAATATCTGAATCAAATACTATTCCAGTGGGTCATTGAAGATGAATTATCGTTCAAAAAAATGGGCTAGCTTGTCATTCGTTGGAGACTTGTTTTCGTTCAATGTAATGACGATTACTTATCAGCCAGTTTTCATAAAGAAAATCTTCATCTTGAAATTCTCTGTATGTTTGTTCATGTTTCTAAGAGAAAAGAAAACAATTTTTCAATTAAATAAACACTTGAAAATTTTATCTCTAAGCAACAGATGAAATATTTTCTCCTCTAATCCCTTTTTAAAACTGTCATGTACCCAATCCTTGCCTTGATTTTTCGGATCCAAAAGACTGTTTTTTTTGGGGGAAAACTTCAATCTTAAAGATAAGAAGTTCATATGATAGCAATGCGGCATTAGTATAACTAAATTCAATTAATTGATCAAATCTCAAAAGATCTGATAAATATAAATATACTTAAAAATATATTGCATACATAAAAGCAAACTTTGTCCTCAAGAAAAGCGAGTAAATTTGCCAGCCATTGATCGGAATAGATACATGATTGTCATATGAATGGTAAATAAGCCACTTTTTTGACCGGGTAATCTGAAAAAAAATCAATCATGCCACGTTACTTTTTAAACTGTTTTGGATCCCTTTTTCTATTGATAACCAGTGACCATCCATTTTAATCCTTTAGATTTCTGATAACAATTTTTCAATCTATGATACTGAGAGCTTAGATAGCAACTTATTGAATGAAAAATAACCGTAGTGTAATTCTTGCCTTAGTATTGTTGAACCATGAAATCAGTCAACCTTAATCCTGGACGTGCTTCTCGGAATACGGTTAGAGAGAATCTCAAAACCTTTCTTTCGCTTACTCTAAGGCTCCTCTTGTTTTTGCGTTTTGCGATGTTCAATTTTCTTAAGTTCAAATGAATGGGATAGTCTTAGGCATTATGTGGTTAAGTTGGAGAAAGTAGAAAAGTGGTTGCTGAGGGAATCCAAGTGCATTTCTCTCCTGGAACAGGAGACACGGCGAGGTGCCAATGAATCTAGGTTTGTCCGTCTCATCAAAGGCGGTTGGTTAGTCTTGATGAGATTTGGAATTGTTCCAAAGGCAGTCACGTGGGAAAATGGCCAGGAAATGAGTGCAAGAACGGCACGGGCAAAAACACAACTGGATCCACTCATGCTTGAGCAATCATCGATTCTGCTTCAAGACGATGCATGATCCGCTTGATCGGACATGTCGTCTCTATCGAACGGAACAACAACATTTTCAGTTCCTAGCGAGTAGTGGAGTAAAACATCGATAGCGGGTTACAAAGTTTGGAATTCCAAATGACTCTTTCAAATTTATTTCTTACATATATATTTATATCTTTCGTAATTTGATAATATTGACGTAGCTTTTGAGCAGATTCTCGATTAATCTTTGGAAGATTAATGCTCGTTATCGGAATAACTATGATGGTAAGGTGGATGCGTAAAATGGCTCTCATCGAACTTGAATAGGGGGAAATGAATGTAAGGTTCAACATCACATGAAATAACATAGATCGGTCGATCAACCACTAAGAGAGAATGTGCTTTGCCAGAATATAACACGCCTTCCACTTATTTCGTTCATTTTCCTTCCTTCCCTTTTTGCTTGCGTCCTTTCTCTCATCCAATTCAATCTCGTTGGATGGAAAGAAATCAAAAGAAAGTGGGGCTTGCCAGAAATCTAAACTATTTCGAGGATGATATATATTAATGGTATGTGAGCAAAGCAATGCTTGGTGACTTTCAATATGAAAAGGTAAAATGTTTCTTCTGAATTTCAAATCGTTACTCTACGTAAATAAAAAAAAAAATCCATCATTGTTGTTAAAATCAAATTGCTCAAATTTCCGTAAATCAATTGGTCGCATATGGTCGCATTTTTTGTTGTTGCAAAAGTTCCTAGATTAATCATCCGATCACCAAGTACTCATAGAACAAATGATTGCTTTGAAGTATCTTGAATTTTGACTTGGGTCAGAAATATATTCTCTACTTTTCGGTTGGTTCAAATATCTCTTGCGATCAAATTGCTTGCGACCGGTAGATTGCAAGTCAGTGCTGCCACTACTGGATCACTGTTTGGTTTCGGAGGCCACAAACCATTACTAGATGATCCGCGTGCCAAATCAAACAACGTTCCCGGCATTCGGCAATACTGGCTTGCAATCTGCTGCCGTAGACAGATTAATCTCATCAGTAGTCCAAATATGTCTCTACATACATAAGTACAGTAATTGGGATTGATTTGGAAGGGTACTCTTGGCCATCTTGATTTTCAAGAGTACCTAAATTGGAGGGCATTTTGGAGGAACAGTGGTACAGGTAACAAACGTGGAACAAGCAACTAACATGGTCATTGGGAGGAGCTCTAGAACATTGTTGGACCAGTCATTCATTCTCGCTAGCGATCTTGAAATTACTATTCGTTTAGTCGAAGAATAGTCGTTATTTCCAACGGGAGGCCACATGAGCCGCCAAATGAAGAGCCAACTAGGGGTTTTGTATCAAGTAGAAATTTCCATTTTCGAGATCAGAAAGATGTACGTTGTGTGTTGTGTGTGTGCGTGTGTGTGTTCAATGTAACTAGTCGTAGAGGTTGTATTTTTGTATCACTGATGATTGTATTGAGAGCGCGGAGTGGAAGCCCATAACCTGGGTAAGGATCTTGGAATGACTTGATATGCACTGCAGATTGGACTCATTTGGCCCCGGTGCTCGCCATGTTGGTGTTTTTCGTGTTCTTGTTCGGCTGATTGGGCTTGGCTTTCACGTTTTGCTGCGAGGCCATGGCCGCCGTCAAATTGGGTTTAGCGCCGATCATGACTCGAAACTCTTGGTAGTTGATTTTCCCGTCGCCATTCTCGTCAACCGTCTTGATCATTTCATCGATCTCTTTGTAAGTGACCTTGCCAGGGAGATGGGTGAGAACGAATTTGAGCTCGTCCGCTGTGATACAGCCTACAAATGAATGAAAGCAAAGGCCAAACGACGTTATTACTTAGTGTGCAGTAACCCTTGTGTTGGGAAATTCGTACTCGACGAGGTAATCAAAAGAATGTCAGAAGCCAGTCAAGCGAATGCATTGGAAGCCTGAATTGGATGGGATCGTTCTTTTCACCTTCAAGGCTTCAATGTCGGAATGGCTCCCATGACATTCCAAAACGGAATGCCCCCTGTTCCCCCATTCAAAGCGAGGTATGGTTTATGAAATGCATGCTATATTTTTTGAGAGTCAAGCCAGAGCTTTATCCCTCCCTCCTTTTAGTTTTTCTTGAGTAACCTCGAACCTCGGCCAAGGGATGATCAAGAGGAACGGAACTGTAATAACTCTGCAGCGGCCTTAATTGTGTTCTTCCTTTCTGGGCAGCCTCGTTCCTGACTTGACGGAAGGGCGAGCGCACCACTAATCTAAGCAGGAGCACGAAGCAAACCGAAGCTCGAAGGGAGGCAAGTTTTGCCCATATGCTGGCTTGGCAGTTGTCATTGATCAAACAGGAAAAAGTTCTCGCCTCAACCATCCAGAAACTACTTACTTCCTTCGGCCCAAACCACCACCATCACCACCAACTCCACCACCACCACCATCGGGGTGCCGGCTACATACTTTGGTAACAGTCAATGAGGGCTGTTGAGGTTTCTTAAGGTTGTCGAGCACCAACAACTCGTAGCAAAGGAGAACGAGAAAGGGGGAGAGCGGAGTGCCAAAAAGTTTTGCTCCTGATATTGTGCATCGACCACCACCGATCGACCTTTTGCACAAAACACGATCAGATTTAACTGGCAGTGTGAGAAGCCAGTTGTATTTCCTCTTAGAACCAGAACCAGAGAAGGAGAGCCGAAGAGCTGGTCGTGCCGAGGTTGGATTGGACGACATGCTTTTCGACTCTCTCACCAAATTTTCCGATAATGCCTTCTTTTCTGTGAGAAAACATTTCCACTAGAGGAGGATTAGGCAAACCCAATGAACCAGATCAATAGAGCACCAAAGTAGAAGAGCACGTCGAGTCTTTTGGTACTACTATGGATAGCTTCTTCTCCTTTTTTTCCTGGAACACTCGGATCAACGTGGCACACATTTCAGAATGGAGAAAACAGGAGCAATACTCTGTAAAAGCCATTTCCTGTCCTTCAATCCAACCATCGCATGAGAGCCGTTGCAGCCTCTCTCTCTTGCTCACCCATCTGTAGACCGACCTTGGACGGGGGAAAAAGAAAGATTGCATTGTTTTTACCTGTTTCGTCCTTTCCGAATACTCGAAAGACCTCTTTCAGGTCATTTTCTTGGTCGCCCTCGTTCAGCTTTTTGTGCATCATCAGACAAAACTCGGGGAACTCCAAATATCCGCTCCCATCCACATCCACTTCGTTGATCATGTCTTGGACCTCGGCCTCCGTGGGATTCTGACCCGCTCGCCTCATGGCCGCATGCAATTCCTGCCAACAATAGAACAGACCATCCCATAAGAATATTGCATTTCCAATCATTTCCAAAACTCCACATAACTGCGATAATTGGGCAACAATTAGTGCACAAAGTAATTACCAAAGTATTAGCCATGAGTGCTATTCGTTATCATTTTTTTCCCTAGACTGCTGGGCAAGCAGATGTGCACAACGAAACAAGTGGCCCGAATCTGAGAACCAATCGAGAGCTGAAATTACCCTAGGGTTTTGCCTTGGTCGTCTCTCTTTGGCCTTGGTGCACTAACCATAGCCATGGTCTTTTCCCTGATCTCCCACAAAAGTTTAGCTCTGGTAGTACAGTAATTTTGCTGCTGCTTTTAGGGATTCTTCCCTTTTCTAGCTAGCCTTTGTTGTGAGTGGTGTGGTGGTGTGGTAGTGAATGGGACGCTACGTTTCAAACCTATTTAGAAAATGTGATCCCCCCTGAGTAAGCCAAAGTTTTCAGTCTACGCCAACAGGATGTTGTTCCACCCCGGCTTCAACAAATTGCGGTTCACATTGGGGCATTGGAACTGTTCTATTTATCAGTGTTCCATTGCTCAATGTCCTCTTTTCCCTCACTGCCGGAGTCAGTTGGAGAGAAATGGCCAAGGATGGAAGACAAATGCTTAGTTACATCGTCCTTGGACCTTCATTGCTAGAAATTTTTGGGGCCCTCTTTCATGTAGTCAAGCTAGATGATCTCAAAATCTGAACAAAAACGATGGACAGCAAAAATATTTCGAGAGCCCGCGGACAAAGTAAATATTTTTCCCCGGAGAACGCTGTATCCTAGCTTTCAATATTTGGCTATGTGTCCTTCTGATCTGTTGCAAACTTGGGCTCTAGATGTGTAGAAACCGTACCATAAAAGTTGGGGACGGCCATAGCACACCTATTCCTATGGCCAAACTGTCATCCTTTTCCAATGTTTTGTCGCCAAAGATGGAATCTCGGCTCGGAAAAAAAATGTCAAGCTTTAGGGTCTGACGATAAAGCTGATGTTGAATGGACAGGAAGAAAGACTTTTTTCACAAAGCTTCAGCATGGGGAAATGGAATCTGCCCTTGGATTTTATAAAGATAGATCCAGAGGGCTCTCCATCTCCTTTGTCATATTTATTGACTGACTCTCCACAAAAATGTCAATGTTCGTGACACGAAGTAGTTCTTTCTCCATTCTTTTACTTCCCCATTTACTTTCTCTCCAATTCCTAGAAAATCAATCACTTACGAAATGTAGTAGTCCCATCCTAAAATTGAACATTCTTCATTTCCAAACGGTTTCCAAGGAACCCTAGAAATGATCCAAGTCTTTTTTCCTTACCTTAGTAGAGATCGTTCCATCTTGGTTCTTGTCAAACATATCGAAGGCCGACTTGAACGCCTCCAATTCGTCTGGGCGCAATTTGTCCGTCATTTTGAAGTTAGAGTTTTTGTTCCAATCCCAAAGCCAACCAAATAATGCTCAATATTCCACGAAGCGAGTTGAATCTGAAGGAAAGAGAACTCTTTACAAAACGATCCATCGTCTGGCTGAAACGAGCTAAAACTGGGGAAAACCGAGAACACGTCGAGAGTTCATAACCAGCATTGTTTCATTTGGAACTCAATACAATCTACAAATAACGTACAGTATTTCAAGCCTGGTCTAAAGATCCGGGTGGCGTAGTACATGAGTCTCGAGCTACAATGTACGTAGTTGCAGACCGAGACCGAGACACCAAGCTAGGAGTATGGAGTATATGGAGAGAATGGCCGCATACCACCTTCTCGCCCAAAACCCATTAAGAAACTGACTTTAACGCCTGAAGGCTGAGGAGAAATGGAGGGGGGGGGGCTTCATTCGGTTCTTCTGTACTGCGGAACTTTGCCATCTACTGTATGTAGTGCGACTAGTAGTCTCTTCAACCAATTCGTCGTGGAAATTACTCCCTCAAGACTTGTCGTAATATGGAGAATGAACCTTGAAGTTCGCTTTAACATCCAAATGCCATGCCACACACACATGTGTATGCAAACTCTGAGAATAGACTATCTCAATGACAGTGAGAAGTTAAGTGCCAACAAGAACTGATTCAGAAAGCATATTGGCCAAGTAGACACAGATCCATTAGCCTTATGTAATACTCGTACACTGGCTTTTGAGCAAGACGTTTCTTTCATGCAATATTTTATGAATAGGCTGCAGGCCTCTTGAGATGAATTGGATTTGATCCTCTTCTTATCCCAGTTTAACTTAGCTGTCTTGTCTTTTGATTGTGGAATAAGACAGTATTCTTTGAAACATTCTAAGAATGTCAGCTTAGCTATCATACCCTCATTATCTGAAGAGGGACTTGGTAAAACAGTCCTTATTCTCAGAATGCCATGACAAACAGATGGGACATGACATGAGAACGTTATGTGAACACTTGTTGAGGAACACAAGCACCACATTCGTGTAGGGAATGATTAATTTATGGAACAATGCATGGCAGCTTGAACACGACGAGGTTGAGAGCCCTTCGTCATGCTAAAATATTCCCAAACTTCTTCAAAAGACTCATTGAAAGTTGTGGAGATGAATTAACCTTTAGAAAAATTGACGTACCACCCAGTCTTTCTAATCTCACGCAAACCCAGAACCATTTGAACAGAATGCGCAAATGGTTTTAAAAATCATTTGATAAAACTCGTGTTAGATTAACCAACAAACTACGTAGAGCCGGTAAATCAACCTACACTGCCTTGAGGAAAAGCGGTTTACTCTATATTATTCTCAAAAGTAAGCTGCATCGAAGTTTGTTAAAAACTAAAACAGCATAAACTCCCGAAGGAAAAATGAGAGTAAAGAAAATGAATGGGGAAGGGAGGGGCTTTGGAAAAAGTAATTCAGTATTACATTCGCCTCTCGGAAGGAGTGTTGCTGAGACTATCTAGTTGTCGAAGGATTTGACTTGAACTATTAGTACAATGGTAACACATAATATTCGTGGCTCCAACAAATATTAAAATTACTTAAGTGGTACATAAAAGGTACCATTGAATATCTGAAACTCGTTTGTTGGCTTCAACAGCGGAAAGTATAAATCTTTCAACTCAATCATGAAAGCAGTCGCTAAATAGTGTGTTTACTTCGAATAAGTAGGTAAGCAATGTAGGACAAAATATGTCTCTCGAAATACTTATGTTCTAGATGAAGACTATATCGCCAATATTGGAATTGTTTGATACCGCAAACTTGTCATCAACAACTTACTTCTTGTCTTGTTGAGGATTGTCATATAGAGTTTCTTTGAGGTTTGGGGTCATGGAGAGACGAAAGAGAGCTAGAAAGTGGGAGTCAATGGCTGAACCATCATCATGATCATCATTCTCTTCGTCTTGATTTTTTCAGGCATAGAAGGGTTGTTGTCCGTCTTCTCGTGGTTTGTGTCACAGGGGTACTTTTGCTCGAAAGT
>NC_081448.1:5965169-5965360 GCF_007210705.1 Tigriopus californicus
CCGATCACTTACTAAACACACGCGATGGTCCATCCCTTGCAAGTTCAAAAAAAAAGAATCGTGACAAGGAGGCTCGTTTTACCGATGTGGGCATGAGCCGGCTATGCTCATCGCGGACTTCGTCTTCTAAGTCGTCGGCCTTTGCTTCGCCGGGCGAAGGCCTCGTTGAAGTTTAGCCCCGTGTTCCGGCC
>NC_081448.1:5965396-5988908 GCF_007210705.1 Tigriopus californicus
AACCATCATCATGATCATCATTCTCTTCGTCTTGATTTTTTCAGGCATAGAAGGGTTGTTGTCCGTCTTCTCGTGGTTTGTGTCACAGGGGTACTTTTGCTCGAAAGTGTTGGGGATGTACGGTACAGCAGAGTCGTCGGCCTTTGCTTCGCCGGGCGAAGGCCTCGTTGAAGTTTAGCCCCGTGCTCCGGCCGTCAATGCACCCCTGGAAGTGCGTGCGTGTATATGTACAGTATATTCAAGTGCAGTCAGTGCTGAGTGGACCGTGGTAGTTCTACAATGCTACTATTTCGTCGTCTTTGTCATCTGGCAAGGCTCCTTCGGCGTTATTGAGTGCCCGCTTTTGCATTGCTTCGCTTGTGCCGTTTTCGTCTGCGTCTTCGGTTCGCTCTTCTTGGCTTCGTTCTCCTCAACAGTTTCAAGAACACTGCAGCAGCCTTCACCGCCTCCGCCACCACTTTCAACAACAACAGGAGTAACAACAGCAACAACAACGCCACCAACAGCAACCTCAAGCCCCGAGCCTCGATTCCATGGAGAAGTAAGTTCACTCGAAGCTCAGAACATGAGGAAGTCGAGAGAAACACGCTGTTCCTCTGGGTTTTAGAGGCTCCCCCGAATATTTGTTGCTTCTTCCTCCAGTCCTTGTGCCTCCACCTCCTCTTCGTGTTCTTCTTCCTCTCCTCCTCCTTCTTCTTCTCGTTTTCGTCTCCTCTTGCTCTTATTTTCTTCTCGCTCAAAGTCTTGGTGGCCCCCTGGCCTTGCAATGGTCTTGGAACGAAACCGTCAATTCCCTACTGCTCCATAGATTTTCAGAGTTCTCGTCACTCTCCTCCTCGCGTCGGTGGTCGAAGAAGTAGTGGAAGTGCAGTACAGTAATGGGGCTCAGGCCCCTTATGGCATGAAGGAAGGAGGAACTGGTCCCATTTCCTCCGTTCCTCCTTCTCCTCCTCTTCCTCCACCTCTTCCTCCTTCTCAACCACCACCAACACTACCACCCTCCCTCATGTTCCGCTCTGGGCTATCTTTGAGCTGGCCTCTCCTCTTACTCGTCTTTGTTCTGCTCAGCCAAAGCAATCTTGGTGAGTCCGGGAACCCCGGCGAAGGTTGGCCCCCTTCATTCCTACGTTCCGTTTTCCAAAGGAGAGGAAGTCGAAGAAGGACTTCTGGTTTGAGGTCCCGGATCTGTGTTTCGCACGCTATTTTCCCCATCCTTTGAGAGTAAGGCCGTCGCTGCGCTACGTACGTTTCTCCACTGACTCAGTTTGGCAGTTTTGAGCTCTGGGCCTCAGAGATGAAAATGATGATGCATTTGAAGATCTAGTGGGCAAAACCATCCAAATATCGTCGCAATAATTAGCAGTGACGTTTAACGTCAGGATGACGGCTAACAATGAATGGCTTGATGAAATATAATATTTATCATATTTTGTTTTACAATGTTCAGCACTTCTTGGAACAGAGAGTAAATCAATGAAGTGCTCAATGCTCTTGCAAGTAGGTTAAATTTAGACGTTGAAGTAGGAGAAAACTGAGAAGAACTCGATGGATTTGGACGTTGACAATAAGATGAGAAAGGACATGAAGAATGCATGTAAGTAAAATCCGTGAGCGCTCCGTAAGGCCCTCGAAACCAGGCTGTGCTGGGCCCACTTTTTGTGTAGGGGTCTCCAATATGAATAAGAACACCGGCGTGGGAAAACTTTTCACTTCATTGAAAAGGGTTCATTGTCAGCGGATGAGTGAAAAACTGTAGTGGTTCCAAGATCAAGGCACATCGACAAGTACTAGATGTTTATCACACATGGTCAAACTCGAAACGTTCAAACGTGTTTCGACCATAATTTTGAGCACCGTGATGATAAGGCGAATGATAAGCGTAGTATTCGCGAGATTGAGGTCGAGGCTCATTGAAATTAGGACGATTAGTCCGATTCTGGTTTTTGGGACTAGGTCGTTGATTTGAGCTTGTGGCCCGCTCATCTTCATCCATTTGCTTGTTGCGGTTATTCCTCATTTGAGCTAGAATTGGATTCTGTTCAGTTACTGAAGCTGTCAGATTGGGCTGAGCTCCAATCATGACCCTGAATTCTTGGTAATTGATTTTGCCGTCTCCATTCTCGTCCACAGTCTTGATCATCTCGTCAATCTCCTTGTAGGTCACTCTCTCATCTGGTACGTGGGTCAAGACGAACTTCAGCTCCTCAGCGGTGATGCACCCTGAAAAGATGAAAGAACAGTGCTCACTGAAGCGAAGATCAATAAAGGGAGCATAACCACACGTTGCAGCATTGGGTAGGTAACTGACCAGATGAGTTGGTCCACATCAAGTAATTAGAATACTCGTGGAACACCAACCTTGTCATAGAACTCGTGTTGAGTTTTTCGTTTTATTGAATGGCTAAAGTTGTTTTTTTTTTCTTTTACTTTTATGATCAGTTTTACGTGGCATTTAGGTACACAAAATTAATTGATGACTTGGAAAATAACCTTTTTTATGAAACGGCAATGATGTTGGTTTATGGGAAGAAATTGCCTTGGAACTGTTTCTTGGACCAACAGAGGCGGTAAGAAGAGAAGCGCCATCTAACTGTAGGAGTTTTCAATACCAACCGTGAATCAATGGCTTGATTCAAAACCATAGCAAGACATACATACTAAGTAATCTAGTGCAATTTTAATCTCTTCGGACCCTTTGCTCATAACAGTATCTAAAAGTATTGCTTCTTGAATTCTATCTTGTATTCATTATAATTTTGTTTTGGTTGTGTTACCAGTTTGGGCAACCGTGGGAAAAGTATCGCAATTTGCATGCCAATTGAATCAATTCAATTGATCCAAAATATTGAATATAACAGGTTTTCTTTTACTATGCCTCTAACGATGCGACCACAAATGTTTTTTTTTTGATCAGTGTGAGGGGATTTTATCAGCCAATCTTCCCAATGCTTCTTCGTCAATTATTACTTTATATGGTGAAATTAAGTTTATCTACAGGATAAATGCCATTCTAAGTGATCATATATGATTCTTGGCGGCTTGAAAAATTGGTGGTAAAGGAAAAAAAAATATTTCCTCGTTCTTGTTAACAAGCGGTTAAATCGACTTTGAGTTTAAAAAATAGTCACGGTAATGAATTCCAACACTGCCAGGAGCATCCATTTCGCATGAAAAAAGAGGCTTCATCAGAATGCTCTCATCAACCTTATTGAACCATAAATGTCTTTTGTCGTCTACTCGAGAAAATTGGTTGCCTCGGGCGATTTATTCAATAACAGAAACGGCTTTTCTGTCACAAATTTACTAATGTGAAGAGGCAGCCCTTCCGGCCCCAAGCAAAAGCAAAATGTTTTTAAAACCACTGCCCAATCTAAATTCGGTCGCACCTGTTTCGTCTTTGGCAAATACACGGAAGACTTCTTGGAGATGTTGCTCTTGATCACCTTTGGCCATCTCTTTGTACATAAGATCGCAAAACTCTCGCAGTTCCAAATATCCACTTCCATCCACGTCATATTCGTTGATTAAGTTTTGAACATCCTCTTCTCGAGGATTCTGACCTGCTCTTCGCATTGCCGCATAGAGCTCCTGCAATGGTTAAAGGAAAGTTTAATGCGGTTTTCATTCCAACCGTGGCTTGAAATCCCACACATTCCCTATATTATATGTAAGGCAACCCACCAAAGCATTCATCGTCTCTTGAGAGTGGGGCAGGTTTTTCCAAATTGTCTTGAAGCAGTCGAGCCTTCTTCCGTGGTTGGAATCCTGAAAGCCTTCATTTCTACTCCGAATTATTTCGTGCAGGCCAGCCTCAAAGTTTCCACTCAGATTAAGGCTGCGAATAAATGAGCCTTGGGTGGGTTGACAATGATAATAGGGACACATTTGGCCAAAAAAAAAATATTGTAAGAGCGGCAGAGGCCAACTTGATATTGCTAACACTAAATACAAGTTCAGTGTTTACCAGTTTTGTGCTAATGTTTCTTCTCTTTTGATTTTTTCAACTGCCCAGAACATACTTTGTAAGGTATTACTATCAGACTCTTTTCATTGCGTTTGTAGGAATAAATATATTGTAGGTTTACGCTACATATTTAAGATATATGAGATATCATTTTTGAATAACGTGCACCAAGTGGACTTCAAATGTTGCCTGGGATGGTTAGCTCCTAGGGCGGAACCCCCATTCGATGTGTCCATGTCAACTAGAATAAATGGTTTGGTGAAACTTGGCATCGAACCCATGAAACAGCGTGCGTCTGTCTCGGGTATGACGTGCTATTCTACTGTGCCGCCCATCTCCCTGGGGAGATGTGAGGAACAATTGTTGGCAACCTGAGCCTTTTACTTCAGTGACATCAAAATTGTTTTCTTCTAGCTTCCCGTATTATGCTAAAATGCTTGGTTAGTGCTTCTTGCTTGAATGTTTTACATTCTCGTTCCATTCGATCAAATGATATATATAAATAAAAGTTAAGTAAAATGAATAATTTTCTCATCTTGAACTGCTGGGATTCCAATCCCAGTAGCGGTAAGGAAGTCCGCAAAAAGAGAAATATTTTCTTTGAAAACAAACTGAGTTAGGGATAATCTGGTTAAATAATATGAGAGTGTTTCATTACTTCGCCAACCATCTACCTCTCCTGGTTTTGCTCTATGTCTCAAGTATAA
The DNA here is from genome assembly GCF_007210705.1 of Tigriopus californicus. Lineage (NCBI taxonomy): Eukaryota > Metazoa > Arthropoda > Copepoda > Harpacticoida > Harpacticidae > Tigriopus > Tigriopus californicus. Next base: position 5,970,068 of record NC_081448.1, read on the forward strand.
TCATTACCACTCTTAGGCAGATCTGTATCAATTATCTTGAAAATTCATTGAATATTTAGAGTGGAATGATATTGTTTCAAATGTTAAATACTGTAAAATAGTTTTACCTTTTTTGGTCAGAGATAAAAATTTCGATTTTGGCTGATTAAAATGCACAAAAGGCAGGTTAATGCTAATTTTCAGTTCACTCCGAATTTGGGTTGTGATGAGGACGGTGTATTCCTTGCCATTAATATTTTCTTTGACAATATGATGCTTTTAGGAAAACGTAATGTTACCCGGTTACCACACCAAATTATTTGGAGCTAGTATTTTGCCGGGCAAAATTCGATTTTTAAGAATCTCGCCATCGTTTCTTTGAATTCTTAGCTCTCAACGATTTGGGCATTAAAATTGGATTAATAGAGAGGTCAGATGTAATTTGAATATGACTCCCTCATTGATTTCCTTCATTCGGCTCCCTGACAACTAACTGATTCTTAACCATGAGGGATATGGCGCTACAAGATTTTATTGATCTTCAGGGACTATGAATGGCAATTAAGACGATATTAAATATATTTTGGTGTTGGAAGAAAAATGCAGATATTTACATGGTTTTATATCGCTCAATATTGGAACATCTACGCAACATCAGCGATGATAACTGACTCGTTTACAAATCAACAACATATTTTCTGGTACTATCAATTGTCATCTCGATGGAATCCTATTTGAGTGCCTCAAATCGACCAATTTTCAACTTATCAAAACCTCAACTCAAATATAATTTGACGAAACTTGAAATGTTTAAGATTTGAAGGTGTTGTAGTTGATTTCATATTTGCATGATTGTTAAGTAGTGTTAAGTGGGCATTGGGTAGTCTAGACTTGTGTTTAAAGGTGGTTCATATCTTCATGTGTTTTTTTTTCTTTGGACAATACTAGCGGAGGTACTTTCACTCGTCGACCGTAAATCTACTTGTAAGGACTATCTCTAAAGAACCCAGAATTTCAACCAATCAATAAAACTGCTCAATATTGTTTTTAACTAGCTGTATAGCTATAACTGTCCGAGCTAGGAACTTTAAAAACGGGTCCAAGTTCATCTTTTTCGGACATCTGAACCTTTAAACGAATGCGGTTTAGGCTCGACGTGACATTTACCCTTTAATCCTACGTCCACATTAATTGTACTAACGTCTCCCCTACACCCAAAGATATTAATTAGAAATTTTGTTAGATTTACATGATCTTAAGTGCAATAACATCGTACCTTGGGACCTTTTTGGTCGTAGATCTCCATCTAATTCTTTGCACCGAAACTAAAGCATCCTCAAATTAAGCCCAGAAAACATTGCAGATGCTGGTTCACCTTTCAAAAACAGAAAATCATAAAAGGAATCATCATCAGAATTGGTTGCTTCAAACTTCACTTTTTTGTAGTTTGGGGTGTTAGGGTCAGAGTGCTGAGCCCCGCCCCACTAGCGAAGTACACATTCTTATGATATGTGGTGTCAAGTTCAGGATCAGAACGAGTCTTTGTTTGGGCGCTGGATAATTTTCTAACTTTCCTTGAGAAAGGTCGGCAACGAGAATCTAAGTGGTGACTTCTAACATACTAGACCCTGGGTCACGTCTCAACTCCGATATTTCTAAACATTGCAACCAGTGACTTTTAAGTTTGCCATTGAATCTAACTAAGGCCCTATTTACAGCACATAACGTTGATTAGACTCCCATTGCAGAACTGTACAGAACTCACCTTGGTGGAAATTGTTCCATCGTGGTTTTTGTCAAACATGGCGAACGCCTCTTTGCAAGCCTTTAACTCATCTGGAGCGAGCTTGTCCACCATGCTGATCACGGATCCTACTCGCGTTATTGTCTTTGGAGCCTGGATTTAAATGTTCAACGGGGCTCGAACTTCGGATTAAGTTTCTCCCACGTCAAACGTCAACCTACGTACAAGCAGGGAAGCACAAAAAGGGGAGTAAGAGAAGGATGAACACGAAGGAACTTATCAAGAACTTCAAGTCAGGCCTACGAATCAATCAATTGGCCCAAAGCGTCCTCGTGGTTGACACACTTGCGCGTTCGAACGTTGTAGCATAAAATAATTGCAGGTTTGGAAAGTTTAGCCTTCCAAATAACTACCCACACATAACACTTTCAACTTCTCGGTCACTTCCAAAGTTGTTTCTCTACCACGGCTGTTGACGAACTAAATGAATGTTACCAGGGGTTTGCTCATTCCGCTTTTACAGAGCTTTGTTGTGACAATCTCCTTAATGATGGCTTGAGCTTTCCTCGTGGACAATAAACCACCTTCTATCCTCATTTGAAGGGCTAATTTTGGCATGTGGAACCTTGCTTTTTTACATTAAAAAAATGTTTCTCACCTTGCCGTAAGGGCAGAAAGGACGATTTCACAAAGCTTCGAGTGCCAGTCAACCATTGAATTGAAGAAAGCAGGAGATAGATAATCAAGAATTCCGTACGGAACAGACATTACCTGCTTGGCTGACGAAAAGATCGTATCTGGTTCGGTTGAAGCTACGGCGATGCTCGAGTCAATCAATGATGGTCTGGAATTCGTCAATGTCGGCATTGGTGGTGGTGGTGGTTGTGGTGTAGTTGGTAGCGTTGCTGAAAGCTACCTACTCTCCAATTGTTCTGCTTTTTCGGTCAGAACTTTCGCGGTTTGGCCATGCACGAAGCACACGATCAAGCTGCAACCTGGAATAGACATCGTAGATAACGGTTCCGTGGGACGTGCGTACGGACGTACATTACTGCGTCCCGACTTACTTTGTACATACTACATACACGTGGCGGACTAGTTCGTCGTCGACTTAGCAGGTTAGAGCAATTACGTTGAATACCCGTCCCTCTCTGTCACTCCCTCCTCCCTCCTCCTACGGTTCCAATTTGTCATGAGAAAGGACAGTCGCGGCACTCATCGTCACCCAAGCCTTCCTCGCTACCGCTTGTGCGAATGTGTGTACTTAACTACTATACGGTGGATAAGTCGATGCACGTCTCGTGCGACCGTATTATGAACTGGAGCTTGAAGGTGCCCAGCGTGTGGATGGCCAAGTGGGACTTCACAGTCATGCAGGTGGAACCAAGACGCCCACCACCTTCCACCACCACCACCAACAACAACAACTCTAGCACCAACGGGACGACAAGCCCACGACAACCATTGTGGGCCGTTCAATTTTGAAAGGCGTGCACACATAAACACACGTGGACGAGGAGGACAATGCGAATATTGTTTGGACGACAAATGACATTTTGACGAGAAAGAAAGCACAACGCTAAGCAGAGCCAGCAATATTGGGGGCCTGATTATTCGTCGACCGTGGCTGAAAGACCCGGCAATGCTTTGGATGCGTTGGTTGGTCTTCGTTTTTAACGAGGCTAATGAGGGAGTTGACATGTATTCATGCATACACACTGTATGCTAACAGTGTCCTAATGAGGGGGAGCACAAACACAGATGAGTGGATCAAAAAACGAAACTCACGGCGTTAGAGGACCCCGAGAACAGTCCAGGCAAAATGCAAAAGTCATACTGACAAGTGCTCATCCTACTTCTCTGATATGGCCCTTATGCTGACGTGGGTTGGTCATGTTGGTTGAGTGCTCAGGGTAATTGGCTACAAATTAGATACACAGAATATCGTTAATTTCCCACTAGACTCATTTCCATTTGATTGAGTTGATCCTTTTTAGGCGGTTTACCAAGGCTCTTGCTTGGTTTGTGGTTACAAAAGAGCATGAAGAGCGAACATACAGCCACCATTATCATCCCTAGTCAGGCAGGCTGCCTCAACACAAGACACTCGAGTAAGCACATCTAAGCACTCAAGAGGGAGAGAGTATGGATGGTTCTGATTTGGCATTCAGTATGGCCACAAAGGAAATTGATATTCTTTATCTGGCAGGGTAATGTAATGGATGTCGAGTCTCGTCGAGAAACAATGTGAATGGGAATTTCAGCTAACCCCCCGCTCGCCGCTCTCGTTCCCCGGGAAGGATAATTACCGCTCTTGTTTGCCTCCATGTAAGCCCACAATCTGAAGCAGCCCAAGGGACTTACTACACCCATCTAGAGTATATTCGTAGTTAATGAGCGCTGTGTGACAAGTTGGGTCTCGGAGTGGTGAAGATGGGCAAATGAACACTGACACATGAATTTTCTCTTCCAACGATTAGGGAGCCAGAGCCCCACAACAGCAGAAAGTTCTTTGATCTTTGGTCAAGGCTGTCCATTGGAAGTAATCTGGTATTTTGGTGGGCCATGCCTGTCAATAAACGAGCATTTTGGTCGCCACAACAACCCAAAGAAGTCCAAATTTGAGGGTGGAGATACTACCGATTCGACTCATTGAAGTCTTGAGCCTGATAATTTTCCTAATATAAAATCTGGTCCCTTTTAAGAGCTACCGTCGAATGAGGCTCTTTCGACATTGAGCACATGTCAATACCAATGACGTTGATTTGCCGTAAGGCTGACGTGGAGTCGAACCGACAATCCTGTCAAGACAAGGATTTTATTCTAGTCATGGTAGAGCTTCGTCCAAGCCTAAGGTGAACCACATTTGTGAAGGAACCCCCTTGGTCATTTCAGGTGCCCACACACAGTATGTAGAGCCTGAGGGGACAAACGACAAGATACGTAGAGGTCCCGGAAATGAGAAAAACGAAGCCACAGCGAACATACAGTGGAACCATGGAACGGTCCAAGGGTCTTATTTATTCAGCTCGACAGTTGACGTGGGCGACAAAAATATGCTGGGATCTCTGTTCTGAAAATGATCATCCATTTGTCTCAGAAGTGTCAAGATCCCAAGCAACAATTGGTGTATCGGAAATACATAATCCGAGAGGCTTTAGATGCCAATCAATCTTCTGAAGTCAGAGAATGTGATCTGTCCATCGCGATGAGGGTTGGCAGCCAGTATCATTTCCTCGATTTCCGCCTTACTGAGCTTCACGGGCAAATTGCTGAGAACAAAGCGAAGTTCTTCCACTCGGATGACGCCCTCATTATCGGGATCAAATCTGGAACATCAAAGAGGAGCCAATAAGCCGAGAAAGAAAGTGGAACCGCTCGACTGGCTTAAGAGCCAAATGGGCCCGCTTTGCAATTTAATTTGGTCCAACTTTTCTCATTCAATGTCTTTGCGAAGCAAAAGCCATATTTTTTGTAGAGGAGTCCATTTCGGGCTATTTTTTCAGATCAGGACTGGCTAAAAGTACCAAAATTATATTAGTCCTATTCCTAAGGGAATTTCTATTACTCACATATGAATGATGTTATGAATTCCCATAAAACAATCGAAGATTGGATGCTACTAGTGACATTAAGTGTTATTTCTTTTATGCTTATACTTTAAAATCCGTGAGCTGAATGTTCTACTTTTCCACCTTTATGGCAGAAGGCCTCGTTGCTAATGCTAAATAAGATGAGTGCTTAATTTCTTAGAAATACTGCTTTTGCACTCAATTTTCAAAAGACGAGAAATGTCAGTGGGGAAAACCCACATGGTCTCATTTTACTGCGCTGTTGTCGCTCGGGAGAGCTAATTGCAAATTGAGCAGAACAAACCACACTGACCTTCGGTAGGCCTCACGGACTTCGTTTTCTGGGTCAATGTTCTTCATTAGCCGAGTGATGAATTTGACAAACTCCTCAAATTCAACCACACCACTGCCATCCACGTCAATCTCGTTGATCATGTCATGAACTTGACTGTCAGTTGGGTTCTGTCCCATGGAACGTAGCAAAGACGTAAGTTCCTGGAAGAAAACCGATAGACTTGAAGTAGCTCATCTTATGCTTTCATTTCTTATTGTTGATTGAGCCTTAAGCTTACAAAAAAACATTGGTGGGTTTCGTCACATTGGTTGGCCCATTTTTCATTCCTAGGCCTGAACCAAGCTCAATCGGAAACCTATAAAGTGATAGTCTTTTGATCCATGTCCATCGACGTGTCATTCATTCTTGGTGAACACGATTTTTCAATCGAATACTTTCGTGGAAGCATATCATTTGAGCCAATGGAACTTGAGTTGGAACAACAAGATTGGCTATGGCATATCAATCTGTTTCCTAGTCGGTGGAAGAGATCCTCCGGTTTTAAGGTAGCGACGAAATGGAACCCGACTTTGTCATGGCTGGCATGCTTTTCTTCCGCCAACTCACAACTTGTTCGCTAAGCTAAACTGCAAGAGATAAAATCCCAGGGAGCCAAGCGAAGAAAACTTTTCCCTACGTACGTACACTCCGTTGTCTCCAAGACCTCAAGAAGAGACCGAAAAGGATGAAGGCTCTCCTATCCATCCTCAGCGTTTCCTTCGCTTCTAAATGGGAAAGACGAACATTTGGTTATCTCTCTGGTTTCCACCAAAGAACTCCCTCTGTCTCTTCTTCTGCCTCTTCTTCGCCTCCTGCTCCCTCGTCTAGTTCTGTGTGTCAGGTTGGGTGCGGTGCATATTTTAATAAAGGAAAAGTGTCATTGTTGGATCTCAGCCAGAGACCTTTCTAATGTCCAAGTTGGTCCCTAAAGCGACAAAGAGGGCGAGGAAACTTGATACCTTTCATTCAGACTGACAAGCTTGGGCTTTGGCCTTCTTGGATGGAGACACAACTTCATCACAAGTATTGGACTGAATTGATGAAAGGAACTTCCGTTCATCTCATAACCACTGAAAGCTCACTGAGTTCCATCTCATTTGGTGTGCTCATTATTTGACAACGCGAAATGGGACCAACTATCACGAAGCACTTTTGAATCAATGACCCTTATATCCGCTCAAAGTAAGAAATAGGCGGTGGTGGCCAGTTCGCATTTGTTGAACTTGAGTTTTTCTGACAGTCTTTTTATTCAACGTAGAACTAAGAGTTATGGTGGCGTTTGAGTCCATGACACGGATGCCGGATGGTGGTCGGAAATGGTAAGGATAAGAAAGAGAAATGGGCGCGGAAATGGACATTGAGAGATCATTATCTGTGGTTCAGGGTTCCACATTGCGGTTCGTCGTCCTCATCCTCAAAGTAGAAAACGCACTACTACTTGCGTGTGGTACTTGGGTATCAGAAGATAGGGGAAGATGGAAGCAAGAAATGGGTTAGCCGAAGGGGGGGGCCTAAAGTGTGCTTTCGTTCTCATACGAAAGACCTCAAGATGGGGCATGTAGTGTGTGTATCATACCATGGTAAAGACGAGTTAGTTACGGGGACAGATCATACGTATGTCTCCAATTTTCAGCATTGGATGGCAGAAGAAGGAGAAAAATGAGAAATGGACAGGTCTCTCTTTTTCTCGAAAGATAACAGAGCTAATAATGGCTGAGAAAGAACATATCCCCGTCCTTTCTCGCCTAATACCTCTCCGCTTCAGGCTGTCAAAAATGGGGGTTTTGTTAGAGCTTGAGGATGCTTTTGTCAAAGACCTGACTTGGTATGAGATATGTAATTCCACAATTTCTTGTACTGAGTTTGGAATTTCGTTGCGTGGACCTAAAGGCAAATTTGGTTTGGAGACACTGTTAACCTAATAGTATCCTATTCAGATATACAGGATGGAAATAAATTAAGGGCCACGTTTGGTGCCTTTTGAGAATGTTTTCCTCACACTCAAATTTTTGCCTTATGGTATTGAGTGTCAAGTTTCAATAAACGAGATTTTGAACAACCTTGTACCGTATCATAAAAAAATCCAACTTTAGCCTAAAGAAGATTCCCAACCCTCCAATCTTTGGGCGCTTGAGGACTGACTTTTGGAATACCAGAGTTAAGGCCTCAGTCAGGTTTTTTCTTTATGAACACACCGTTCTTGCATGAAGTTTGCCACTCTCAAATGGTTTGAGGATGTACGCCAAAAGATTGAGATCCACCTCGTTCGGCCTCTTGCTGGTCTTCGGCATTCCCAAAGCTTTAGCTCTGACCTCAAGGATGCGCTCACTTGGCATTTTCGGACATTACTTTGCTGGCCAAACTATCAGAGAGTCACATCAATTTTTAGACTAAAATTAGATCATTGATAATGAGGCAGCCGGATTTCAATAATTCCTCCAAATGAAAAAAATGGGGTTTAATTTTCAATTAGATCTTTGAGCGTGGGGAAACATTGCCAGAAGGCACCAAAGTGGCCCTAAAACCCTGTAGAAGCCCAATCCCAGGTTAAATGATCGTGTACGAATGAGACTGACCTTGGTATCAATGGCTCCCGAGTCGTCCTTGTCAAACTTTTGAAATGCACTAAAACATGCTTGAAAGTCATGCTCACTTAAGCGAGTGCCCATAAATCGACGACTTTGGGATACGCTCTCCATCTTCGTCATCCCTGTGGACCAAGCGAATAATAACTAACATGTAACCTTCAGGAAATTGTCGACCGTCATGAGACGTCATAGTCATTCATTATTAGCTACCATGACCAAACAGCCAACCAACCAACCAACCAACCAACCAACCAACCGGTACATCATCGATATCTACCATGTTTCCACGACTTCCCGCTTCTCCCATCCTCAGGGACGAATCGAGTCAGTCAAAACTAGATCCCATGAGCGTGTCTTTATCCTTCTATTGGTATACCTGTATATTCCTCCATGTGTTCCTCCATGTGTTCCGTCAAGTGCGTGTGTGATGTGTATCAGCCAAGAAATCAATTCACCTCTGTGACAATCGGACAACAACGTGAATAATTCATGACGATCAAGGGACGGAGGAGAGTGGTTGTAACGTTTAAGATGCCATCTCCGAGATGCGCATCTGTCAAAAAGGAGACCAATGTGCCTTGTTCCAGACATTTGGCGCATCCTCGAGTAAATCGAAAAAGGATGTCATTGCTCACCTTGGCATCGATGGCGCCAGATCCGTCTTTGTCAAAGATTTGAAATGCCTCGTAACAAAGGGATAGTTCTTCACTTTTCAGGCAATTTCGGAAACGCTCTCCCCAATCAGTTGAATCCATGACTTTTAAGCTTGAGTGCTCTCCGAAAAGATAACCAAGGTTGGTCGTTCAAAGGCTAGCACGTTCCGAGGAATTGCAAGGAATCAATTGAGAAACTCGTGACGGACGTTCCTGTAGATCTTGACCTTTGGGGAGCAAAACCAACAATATTCACTTCCGGGAGGTGAGCACAAACCTTGGAATGATTTCCTGTTTCCTGTCTTCCAATGCCAACTGATCCAAAGATCAACCAACACCTTGACGTCTAATGCCAGAAATCCATAAAAATTTATGTACCCGCCCTCTTTTGTTCTAATGTCAAGAACTCTCCCATGGCTCTCTCCTTTAAAGTAAATACCACATTTATCAACCCCGGCGTCATCACCTTGGATCTCTAGATTTGCACATGCAATGCCTTTTTCTTGCAATAGGAACGTTTCAATGCACCCTTGAACCCAGAATGGGCCGCAAACCGTCATGTGTGAAACTATTTGTTTTTTACTATCATGTACCTTACATACTGTACATATCCAATGAGATATGCTTCTCGTAATAAAGACTTATTTGAATTATTCAATGAGCGTCTTCCTGTATTAAGACCATTAGCTTTTTCTTCAAACGAAATAGGGTTCTATGTTCAAAATAAATGCCTCCCAATGTTGAAGCTTAGAAATCTACGACGCAATCTAGAGACTGACGTTTTTTCCATACTCCATTTTGACAAAGTTTGTGTGTCACAACCTAGGATTTGCAGACCTCGGCCTCAGATAAGACCTGGCCCTGGGACATGAAAACCCCGTCAAGTGAAGCACGAAGACTCTTTCACCAAAACCGCGGGATTTCTTCCTTTTTCCACTAGCCTTACGTGGTGCACTTGTTCCAAATGATCACGAAAGATTTTTTTATTATCGAAAAAGTCATCTTGCCTTCAACCTAAGGCTAGCCCTTGAACAGGTCTCATGTCAAAATCATGCTTTTGTACTGTAGAGTAATGAGTCTCCCCAGTGCTCACCATGGAAAAGGAGGACATCTTTCACATGATGGTGCACATTAGAAATTAGAATTGGCATACTCTTCAATGCTTTAAACTTGATTGTTTTTTTCAACAAACTTGCCTCAAACAAGCAATCCATAACTTAATGGAAACTTAACAACGGACGGGATCGATATAAAAAAGGTAGCTTTAAATTTAATTTGATTTAAAGAACGGAATTTATGGCGAAAAACAGCAAACAATAAATGTTTGATTGAAGACATAAATAATGGTCAAGAAAAATGCAATAGAATTAAGCTCAAGGAAATCTGATTCAAAACTTAAATTTCGAATACTTACGGAGATCCCGAGACCAGAGGCCAGTTTTTTTAAAACTCTTACCCCGGAGTTAGGGGCTTGGACATTAACTGGTATGAAAATACACTCGCCAAAGGGCTGAGCCAAAGCTCTTTCTGGGTAACGGCCAAGCCTTAACTCAGAGGTACGGGCGTTAAAAAAACTCGTCTCAGGGCTTTAGTCGTTCCTTTAAGGAACGAATTACACTTCCAATTACTATTGCCACAAGGAGTCATTTATTACACATCCATTCCTCGTAAACAAATGCAATGGTGTTATTTCAGGCCTATTGCCTCCCCCTGGTCACATTTGGTCACATTTCCAAATTTTACTTGCATGATAGGTCAACATGTTTGGAAAAGGACATAATCAATCTCGTATAATCTCATTGCATGGAGCTCAAAATCTTAGCCAAATATGTGAAATGGAATCTTGAATCTCTGATGACAGCCTTCTGTCAACAGTGACAATTTGGAAAGCAGTGCTGTAAAGCATGATCATTCTTTAAGATTGAACTTAGAAAGTGTTACTACGTAAAACGTACTACGTGAAAAAATCAAACTTTAACCAAGCTCAGTAGCAAACTGCCGTTGCATAAATTATATTCTTGTATTCTAATCAGTTTGGGAAACCAAACGAAATTCTTGTTACCATTATAACTTGTAGAAGTGCTTTAACATTACACTAATAAACATTTACAGAAAAAATGTGATTGTTGAGACTAGCCTTCAAGGAAAAAGGTATAGTCAGAAGGGTCTCAATTGACAATTATCTGTTGGGAGCACTGGTTGATCCCGAGGAGATTTTTCTAAAATGGAACACCTTTTAGGGCCCTTTGAGGTCAATGATGTAGCCAAATTAGTTATGTAGAGGTTATGGCTAGCATTTTTGAAGATCAGTTCTCTAGTTTGATTTCAAAGTAGGGCTTCAAGGTTTACAAAAAGTCGAACAAGTCCAAAGATGTTTCAATGAGAACATTCAGGGAAAGAAAGAGGTCTCGCTTTGGGAGAGATTGAAGACGTTGGGACTATACAACATTCGGAGAAGGAAAAAAGGCATCTCGTACGTTTTCAAAAGCATTCATGAGCTTTGTTTGTTCCATGCCAAGTTTTAGCGTCACTGCTGCTGACCGTAGAGGTTTAACGTGCGTTTTGAGAGCGTTTTCAAGCCCTCGACAAACTCAAAAATTAATGATTTCGAAGGTTTAGGTGAGTCTCACATCCAGGGTTTAAGTAACGGTGTTTGTGTAATAGTTTGTGTAATTTAATTGTGTACTATTTGTGTAATAGTAACGGTATCAGTAACGGAACGGTTTTTAGCCTTCTCGTTACCCTTACTTTCTTTCTTTAAAAAGGAAAAAAAATATGTAAAATATATTCTTCAGGATTTTTTAAAATGTTTGGTCTCAATGCAATGTCTCATCTGCTCTGTTGTACTTTTTCGACTGGAGCTCTGGTCCCAACTCAGCGGGGAGAATTTATTAAAAAACTTAAACTTCTGCTTTGAACGTTTCACATATTTTGAAGTCTGAATTGAGACAAGCCCGTCTCATTTACCAAACGCCTCCCTCCCTCCCCCTAAAAAAACCGCATGAGAAATTATCAAGCTTTTAAAGCTTCCCTCTTCCCCTGTGCAATTGCGCAAAACTTGGCTTATGTTAACTCTTTTCTAACCATGACAAGAGAAAGATGAAAAAAATGTCAATATGCTTGAAAAAACAGAAAAAAAATTAAAAACAAAGATTGGATGGATGGATTCCTTGCCCTCTCCAAAGAAGACGGATTCGATTCAAGTTGGATCAGGTCATCAGAGAAAACAGAATCATTGGCCCATACCTGGAGGTTCTTGGCCGGTTATTAGTCACCCCTCGGCCGACACACACGGCTATGATCGGTCCTCTACGTACATACACCCTTGAGACCTCAGCCTCCAGACCAGCCAGCCACTGTTGGTTGCTCTTTCGTCCATTTCCCGCCCGCCAATTTTAGCCATGAAAGCCAGATCAATCGGATCTCAACGGACCGAGTCCTACCAACTGACTCATTACCTTAATGCCGCCCATGACCATCACCTTCCCTGTGAAATGCCGCCTGTTCTTGTGGGCGGGTCCTTATTTGTTCTATAAAGCTGAACTCTTTTTAGTCAATGCCATATGTAATGTTAACTGCATATAACTATCCAAACTGTCTTTATCATGTTTAATGCTCTTATTATATTTATGTATATGTTTTTGACATAACCTTTGGACTATATATCGTTGTCATATTTCGACCCGTACTCGGCTATTAAATAGTTTGTGATATTATTGGAGAACTGTTGTCCATTTATTCACGATCATAATGAGTTGGAAAATTGGTCGGGTTTTCGTGTTCCAGTTTATGAGTTATAGTCAAAATGAATTTCGAAAACCTTTCGAAAAGCAAAAATGTTATTAAAAGTGCATCATCAGGTGGGTTATGGTATAGTTCATAGAACGGGGCAAAAAATGCCTTCAAGTAGTAATCGGTTTCAGCCAACATATGACCGCACAGATTGAAATTGGCAAAATAAAGGACCTTTTTGGAAAGCGAAACATTCTCATCATGATAGTGCCCATCGGTGTTTTTTTTCAAATTTCATTCCTCAGTTTTTCCTATGGTCATTATACTAATCATCTTGTTTACAGTGCGTAACATAAATATTGAATGAAATACCCATTGGGAAATGAAACGATCAATTGCAAGTTCATCTGATTAGAAATCGAAATCAAAATATTTGTCAAACCGTTTTGATCGGGTAGTTTCAAGTGTAGACGGCTCAGAGATGAACTCTTTGTCAAATACCAAACATTTCCGAAATTGGCACCATTATGGTGCGTCTACACGAGAAACATTCTGTCACAAAGTTTGCCTAACAATTTCGGAGAGAAAAAAGAAATAAAAAAACAAACAATAGTAGTGTTCCGTGGTAACCGTTAAGCCGAGCGGCTTTTTTTCAAGGGCACCAACTCTCATTTGATTTGGCTAGGGATGCATTGAGATATTATTCGACTTTGATGACCCACAATTAAGTTTTAAATCGGGATCGGTTTTTGTCAACGATCTCAGACAAGCCTTACATTCAAGGGTGCCCTAGAGCGGCTAATTCAAATATTTTGTAAAATACTATGACTCAAAGTGATTTACTGGGAATTTCATTCCCTTGTATCGGTTACATACCCGACAATTAAAGGAAGAAGATTAATACCAGATCAACACCTTATTCAAGCCAGATCCATCAAATCTAATACAAAGCAGAATCAGAACAGTCTTGACCTATTGGGGATTTCATTTTCTTTGCTTTTGTTACCAAAACAATCTAAAAATGCACAATCACTTGTAATCTTCTTTGAAGTGAATGATGTAACCTTTGTAAGATATTGGAACAATTAATGTATTCCAGCTAATTCACCAAGGATTCAGTTTCTTTTGGATAAAAATGAGGAGTGCGGATGAAAACTTACCGTTTTTCGGATGTACCCTGTGTTCCTCGAATCGTAATAGAAGAAGGCATTCTTGCACAAGTCTTCCAGCTCTTCCACTACATCTTTTTGAGTGGGTCCAAATTTCTTGGGCATGTTGGTCGTCTAGAAATTGGATGGAGGCTTTTGGCACTTCACGTGTTCGTAGGGAACGAACTTAGTTTGAGTCCACGCGGATCGGAAATTGGACAACGACTGATTTGGGGTGGGGTGGGGATGAAGACAAATGCGCGTGTGTGCGAACCATCGTAAATTAGCTGCTTCTCAGCTGCATTGAGTACCTAATCAAGCAGGTTGTCATGAGCTCGGATAAAAGGGTTCTTAAGGCACGAGGGATGCCAATCGCACAAAGCGATCTCTAATTAAGGATGCGGTCTGCGCCTGCAACCTTGTTAAATCCTTTTTCCTTCCTGTTCCTCTTTTCTGGTGGTATTGTGCCCATGTGCTAGTTTGTACCTCAATAAGAATGTGTATCCTGATAAGATTGTCGGTTCTGAGGATGTTGAGCCGGTGGCAGCTCGATCCACGAGATTACTGATTTACTCTAAGTACAAAAAGGACAATAGGATAAGTACAGACAGCTCCTCTTGTGGAACATGACAATTTGGCACGATCCTCTTTTGTTGTTTTCGTGACTGTCCATGCTCACTTGGACAAAGAGATGTGGTGAAGGATAGGCGGAAACAAATTTAGACATTAGAGCACAGCTTGGTAAAAGTACTGCCAGAATATCAAAATCATTTTCTACAATGTCGATTTTCAATTTTTTACCCATATTGGGTGGACAGCTTTTTAGAGACGGCTTCAAAATAATTGGCCACATTTGACATGCTGAGCTGCAAAATTTCTTGTAAGGCAGATGGTCAATCAACATTTCACATAATCATTTGAGGTTGAGAACCACGGTAGCTGAGTGGTCCAGGGAATCCGAAACAGGCACGGCATGATTTCCCAGAAGGCGTGTGTTCGAATCCCGTCTTCGGAGAAAACCTTTTCTCATTCCTGTTTTGGAGCTCGCTGAGAACAGCCGCATTTTAGTTTGCTGCTGTTCTTATCTCCCAGGAATTTCTAACCCAGGTGTGACTTCCTCTGTTACTCCTTGGTTGCTGTGCACGTGTAATGTTCGTGGTGTTTGTGTGTGGGTGAATGAATGGGAATTGCCATTCATTCACTCAATTAGGTTTGGTTTTTCACGGCACTTTGTTAAGACGTAATTACTTTAAAACCTAATAAGGGAGGAGAAGTGGTGAAGTGGTTAGCGCAGGTTCCTATTATGAGTGAGGTCCCCGGTTCGATTCTCCTCCCCGACCTTTCTCAAGGAAACTTTTAGACGCTAACCACGCCCACAGACGGAGAACCAATCTGATACGGACTACGACACTGCCTATCGGAAAAAGTATAAGGATGATGTGATGGCTAGCTTCGCCGGCCGGGCGAGGTTACCCCTCCGACCCTAGCACCCCAAATACAAAAAAAAAATAAGTTTATCGCTCGTTAATGTTTAGCGTTAGCAGTTTCTTTCTGATTTGTAGTGTAGCACTTCTAGTTCCAAATCGTTATGTGTAGTTCTTTAGTTTGATTGTATTGGTCCTTGACAATTAAATGGTGTCAAAAGCTTCTCAAGTTCGGCCTTGAGAAGTACAATAGGAAGAAGGGATATTCAAAGGTAGATTGTCCTTTTTTTCACTTAAACCCAATCCCACCCCACCCCCCTTCCTTAACCCATTTAGCTTCCTCCCTCCCTCTCCTCCTACCCCCCACCCTCTCTCCCAATTCCCTCCTCTTCCTTCAAATACCCAATCCACGCCTATTCCTATAAACACTCTCTTCCCTAATATTCCTTGCCCCAACCCTATTCCCAAAATACGTTCATATTCAAATGTAGCTGCCCATCCCATCCCTTCCTCAAACCAAACCATCCCCATTAGCTCATGCATTGCCTCCAATAGAACATAGCTTTGTTGATAAGAGAGATTTTTTACGACTGGAGAGGATGGTCCAAGATCTTGTGAACTTGGTCCGTCAAAAGAGAGGCCCGTAAAGGGGCTATATTTGAACGTGTATTGTCTTATTTCTAAAAAAGACAGCACAAAAGTTAAGATATTTTAGTTAAGAACTAGCTGTTGAGAGAGCGATTTCATTCATGCTCTATAATAGAAACCTGGCTTCAGCAAGGGGTCTTAGATCAAGAACTAATCATAGTTGGTTTCAACTTAATTCGTTTTGATAGAATACGTCCTGATAATCCCATATTCCCACATGGGGGTGTACCTATGTCTATATGTTAGCAATGATTTGCACATTAGTCATGTACAAATGTCGAATGGAGAAGTAGAGGTCTTAGTTTGTCATCTTCGAGGTCTTGATTTGTCTATTGTTACAATGTATAGACCCCCTTCTTGTTCAGCAAGCTCTTTTTCGTCAGCTCTCCAATTCACTGGAAATGAGTTGGACCTGGCAGTTTGCTCGAAGGTTTTCTTTGTAGGGGACTTTAATTTTCCGGCTAGCGTTGTAGAGTGGGAGGTTAGTCCTGATGGGTATATTCCCATTTCGAAATCGACATCTCAGTCGTTCGAAAAGCTGGAAGAATTCGCGATCTTGCGCAATTTCTCCCAGCACGTTGGTGTAGCCACTAGAGAGAATAGCGTTCTCGACTTGGTCTTTTCCAATGACCCTGATCTGATCCAGTATGTCCATGTGACACCTACTAATCTGTCAGATCATCATGTTCTTGAGATAGGGTCGACCATTACTCAAAAGCCGGCGTGCTCTAGAGTAAAACCGGCCAAAAAGGTCGGTTTGGCTAAGTTCAAGTTCAAAGATGAACATTGGCCGTTGATTATAGAAAGATTAGAAGAACTTGACCTAATTTCAATTCTGAAACAGGAATCGTCCATAGATGCAGCCATTGATAAGTTAGTTTCAGTTTTTAAGGAAGTTTGCTCCAGTTTAGCAATCTCTGAATGTGTTCCGAAAGGTGGTACACGGACAAAAATTCCAAAATATAGGAAGACTTTGTTCAAAAAGAGTTGCAAACTAGCAAAAAGGCTGAAGAGCACTTCGAATCCAGTAATTGTGGCTAGTCTCCAAAAAAAGTTGGACGTAGTTCAGGGTAAGATTAAGGCCTCCATCGAATATGACCAGTTACAAACTGAGAGTAAGGTGGTTCAGGAGGTCAGGTCGAATCCGAAGGCATTTTTCTCTTATG
Organism: Tigriopus californicus; assembly: GCF_007210705.1. NCBI lineage: Eukaryota > Metazoa > Arthropoda > Copepoda > Harpacticoida > Harpacticidae > Tigriopus > Tigriopus californicus. The sequence goes on from NC_081448.1 coordinate 5,987,056, forward strand.
CGAACTCTAAGAGAAAAATGAAACACTCTGTTGGGCCTTTTGAGGTTGATGGGGAAGTCATTAGCAATGTAGAGACTATGGCTGACATGCTTGGAGATCAGTTCTCCAGTGTGTTTTCAACCCCGCTGAGTTTAGAAGCAACAGCACATTGCTCTGAAGATGAGTCTGTTGAGATTGACAAGGTCAGTCAAGTTGAGCGTTTAGATGATCTTGTAGTCACAGATCAAGATGCTTTAGAGGCCATTAGAGACTTGAGACTCTCGCGTTCTTCTGGCCCTGATGGTGTGACATCTCAGTTTCTGATGAGATGCTCACTGGTTCTTGCTCCTGTTTTCTCCTACCTGATGCGTTGCATCTTGGATCAGGGCAAGTTTCCATCTTCACTAAAGATAGCCCGCGTTGTTCCAATTTTTAAGGGGGGAGGAGATAAATCGCTCCCTGGTAACTATAGGCCGATTTCTCTCACTGCAAATATTGCGAAGGTGTATGAGAAGATCATGAAGTCCAAACTTGTTGAATTCCTCCTAGCCAGCACGGGTTCCTAGCACATTTTAGCACGGTTACCCAACTGATTGAGCATTTAGAGCAGGTCATTGAGGGACTGGAAAGGCATGAGTCAGTTGATGCTGTGTATCTTAATTTTGCCAAGGCCTTTGATAAGGTAGATCATGGCCTTTTGTTGAATAGACTTCATGACATTGGGATCCAAGGCAAGGTTCTCAATTGGATAAGAAGCCTCATTCATGATAGCAATTTGTTAAGGTTGAGAGATCTCTTAGTGATATACATGATGTAAAGTCAGGTATTCCCCAGGGCTATATCTTAGGGCCCCTTTTTTCTAATATTCGTTGCCCCGCTTCAAAAGCTTAGTATTACTGCCAGTCTCTCTTCTGATGCTGACGATACAAAGTTAGTTTCTGGTAGGAATGGCCAAGATTCCACTAGCCTTGCAAAGGACCTAGAAATAATCTATTCTTGGGTAACTGAGAGTAATATGGCCCTGAACAAAATGAAATTCCTCTCAATGACCTTCGGGTCAACTCCTTTGAATACTCCACTCGTAGATAATATAGGTAAAGATATTGAGCTGGTCTCATCTATGAAAAATTTAGTTGTAGTCCTCCAAAATAATGGAAAGTTTGATGAGCATATCCAGTTGAAGGTGGGTAAAGCTTTTCAAATGTGTGGTTGGACATATCGCACGTTTCAGCCCAGAGATAGCATAACATCAGAGATAGCTAACTCTGTACAAGTCGATTGTCCAGCCACATCTTGAATATGCTTCACCCATTCGGGCTCCAATGAGTTCAGCAGATTTGCAAAAGGTCGAGCAAGTCCAAAGATGTTTCACTAGGAACATCACAGGATTGAGAGGGCTCTTATATTGGGAGAGGCTAAAAAGGTTTGGGACTGTACAGTGTTCAGAGAAGGTACGAAAGGTACCTGATACTGTTCGTTTTCAAAAGCATCCATGAGCTTTGTCCCAAACCAGAATTTGGGGTCAATTCTAGTGACCGTAGAGGCTTAATGTGCGTTTTGAGAGCACCTTTAAGCAATGGAGAATTCAGGCTAGTTCGAACAATGAAGTCCACTTCTCTTCTTTCTCGGGCTCCTTTATCGTTTAATTTGCTTCTCTCTAGGGAATATGAAAGCCTTCTTGATCCGGTAGCATCGTTCAAGTCAGACTTGGACAAATTTTTAGATAGCATTCCTGATCAATCATATATTCAAGGACTAGTTCGGTCTGCCAACACAAATTCGTTGGTAGACCAAATATCATAAAGATTGAAAGGTAATAGATAGACGAATTATAACCTTTCATTTTAATAGTACTGGGGATAAAATTCCCAAAA
>NC_081448.1:5988940-6022531 GCF_007210705.1 Tigriopus californicus
CTCGATGGCATCAATACTATTAAAAATCATTCTTTTTATAAGGTCTCGCAAAATAGATTCTTTTTGTTTATTTTCTAAGCGATAATTTTTAATTTGTATATCTGTAATAACAAACATTTTATTCTATCAAAATAGGGCTAGATAAGTCAATTTTCTATTGACTTAAATCCAATCTTTAATCAATTGGAAAATAGTTTAGGGCCCAATTCTACCAATTTCAAACCTGGTCAATAGTCAGTCATGTAACAATTCCCATCCACACAGACAGTTCACATAATGCCCACAATTTCGTTGGGCTAAAGCCAAAGCAAGAGATTGGAAAGTTCTTTAACATGCTTTTTCGATTTCTGAGGCAAGTGAATCTGAGTTTTCCTTCTCCGTTGCACTTTTATTTTTAGTTGCTGTCTTGGGTATGATTTAACTACCCTTTGGACTTTGGTCTTGATCTATTAAAACCTTCTTTCCTTTGAAAGTTTGTTAGTATATAACATCATTGACGCCATTCTCGGGCTTTCGGGAGAGGAACAATCTCCTGTTGGAATACTGTAGTAGGCGGCTTTTTCTGTGTTATGTCTTTACTTCATTGTTGTCAAAGGTAGCAAGAAAATGAATCGGGTGCATTTTTTTCGAAATTCTAGTCAATAAGACCTTTACAATGACAAATTAGGCGAGCCGGAAGGTTGACAATCCCTGATAACGCAACCCTGCTTCCGGCTGTGTTCACAGGGATGCCAAAATGTGCGCCTAAAACATTTGTCATAGCAAATGTCAAGACTTTGTTTCTAATGCCAGGATGTAATAAGAAACCCATTGTTACACCGAAATATTTTTGTGTGCGTTTTGTTAAGTAATAGGATGATCCCTATGACTAGTTTCATCGCCCTTTTCTTATATGAATTGGGGCTTGTTTGGGGTTCACTTTGGCTATCCTGAAGGCAAGTCGATCGTTCAAAGCTCATGATCCAATTTTGTAAACTGTTTACAATGATATGGTGAAAGATTTTATAGACAGTTGGAGCCTATTTTCATATTATTTGTGCTATCCTTTTTTGGCTTATTTTTCTACATTTATTCATTAAACAAATGTTTCGAGTATTGATTCAAGTGTGTAATCAAACTTGACCTAATTTAACCAAATGTTACCTCCCTGGTCTGACTCAGAATGCAGGGATAGAGGCCTCAAAGCGCGTTGCAATCTAGTAAGGAATTTTGTGTCCACCCATTCAGGAATTTCAAATTCGTATCAGTGAATATGTTTGAATATACTTGTTATTTGATGTTTTTAACACCACCTTCAATCTTTAACCCACTCTCAATTCCATCAAACTTGACATTTTTAAACAAAGGAAATGAATAGAGACGTGTAAAGTACCGGATCGGATTTCAGTCGTGAGATCTAGCATGGAGTCCATGGATCTAGGCAGGCTGCGCCACAATCGCGGCAAGAACTACCATGATTTTAGCACATCCAGTGCTTCCAAATTTTCTTTGATAAAATTGTTCGTCATCTAAGGAAATCGTTTAACAATTATTCTAATCCATTTCAGTTCAAAATTCATTTGATAAAGATGACATTACACGGGAAGTGACAAAAATTTGCAGAAATAGGAAAAACATACATGGTGCAAACATTTTGTCATCAGTAAGAAAACAGGTGACACTTTCTTCATGGTAGAACCAGAGGGCGCACTAGTGTGAAATCCCAAAGCTTTACACTACTCTATACCAATGAAATTACACTTACTTCTTCTACTTTAAGTTGAAGCTTGGCAAATGGTAGTTTAACAAAATGCATGCATCACTTTTGCCAATCCAAGGCTAAGGTTGCATCAATTGTGAATCTCAACCTTCCGGCCCGCCTAATTTGTCATTGTAAAGGTCTTATAGACTATAGATTTTTTGAAAAAAAATGCAGCCGATTAATATTCTTGCTTAGTTTGACAACAATGAAGTAAAAACATAACACAGAAAAAGTCGCCTTGGGGGTGAACTGAAGAACCACAGTACAATGGCAACTACGTTTCGGGACCAAAAATCTCATTCGCGTGCTGTGCTATTATTGTGGCTCCAGTTGGAATAATTTCTTGACTAAAGATACACGGGACATTAAAAGTCGTAATTCTCTCAACCTCTTACTCCCTTAATTCATCCATAAACCACTGGAAATTATGGACGTACCTCGACCAAGCTTAGTCATAACAAAAAGCCAATTCAGCCGCAATTACCTTTAGGCTGACCGGACAAACTTTGGCCCTATTTGTTAGTCAAGATGGTCAAGATATCACGGCTGCCAGGCATGTGTTGACAATTGTGTGTTCTTGAACTTCAAGAAAGCTATGGACAGGGCGAACCTGCAATATTACAAGACTAATGGTGCAGCCCTGATGAGTAGTCTTGGTCATCGAGATACGTCCATAATTTTCAGTGGTTTATGATTTATCAAAGCTTTTGCCTTGTAAAAAGGTTTTCAATGTTTGTTTACAAGGATATACGTAAATTTTAATGGCCGCAATATCATCAATTTTATCATCAGTTTCTTTTCGGAAAATTAAAGCTAGATTATTGGAGTTTCGTGCATTTCCCATGTTTTTAAAATCCCGAGGGTTCTCCTGCATTTTTTCTCATCATACAGAGGATATTTTCCCTCATAGAATTCAGCGAAGCCAACAATCTCAACATCCATCTGCAAATACCGATATAAAACGGTACTCAAATCCCAAGACTTGTAAGAACATAACAATTCATCAATAACAGTAGTATCTGTTGGACCCCGATCACATTGTAGGCGATTATTGTTAAAAGCAACTGTTTGCAAGACCTTAGGATGGCTGATTTATTAAATAGTGTCGATTGACATGCCATGATGATAAGCAAGAAACATGTTAAAGCCAATCTATTATTCAATTTTTGACACTGAACTGGACCCCATAAATTTGGTTCCTGCCATCCATAAAAGTTTATCAAAGTATCCCACTTTCATAAAACCTAAAACCATATGCGAATAGAAAAAAAACTCAGCCTTTAGTTGATGCCCTCGTAGCTTTGGGGATTTATTTGGCAGCCTTGTAAAAAAGCTGCACTATAAGGTTGTTCAATATGAAATGTATTTGTCTGTTTTTGGTCAGGATTTGTTCCTAAGCTTATAGAGGAAAAAACTCCCAAAATTCCTGCCTGACTTTACTTTTTTCGACCTTCCGTTGAGAGAATAGTCGGAAAGTCGAGGTTCAAATGATGAATAACGCAAAATTACATTGAAAGCGTAAAATTGAATTGAAATGAAGGTGTAGTTTTTTTTTCTCACTCCAGATCATTCTTGTGACGTTTCTTGCGTAGTAAATGCTATAATGACATGCGAGAAAATATTCTTACCGAGTATGCTAGTTCATAGATTTCTAGACACTGGATGTCGGACGACCGACCACTCGGCTGGTAAAACAGTACAATGGATGGTCTCCTGGGAATTGATTACAAACCGGTTTATTGTACTGTTTAGCCAACCGAGTGGTCGGTCGTCCGACATCCAGAGTCTAGAAATCTATGGATAGTTAAAAATGACTGAATCCTTTCTCATATGTCCTATATGCTCATCAACCTGTTTGCTCCTTTGAGTTGAGGATATCATATTGCAGTGAAATCTCATTATAAGAGCTTCTGTTACAGAAACGGCTCAAGTTACAGAATTCAAATACAGTAACCTTGTTGGGGGAAATGCATTGAATTGTTTTTTTTACAAAATCTGTGCTTTGCTCTTCAAACAATCAAAGAAAAGTTTGTATGTATTTCATCCGGAGTTCTATATGGCTTGTTTTTTCACGGTCTTCTGTAATCGCTCCAAGGACTGTAATCTTTCATCAAGAAAACTACTTGAACAATCCAACATTTCAAAAAGTTAAAACGACAACAATATGCTTTCGTCATTTTATTGATTGGCGTATGTGTCACTACAATCCCTCTCACATCACATCACATAATGGTTGGTATACTGGTAAATAAATTCATTTGCTCGGACTCTGGCTGTAAATTATTGAAAAGACACTTGGCTTTTCCTCGAACCTTGAATGGATGGGCGGAAGCACAATCGCAATCATCGGCTTCGTTTTTCGCCTGGCAATATGCGAAGTAGCATTTCCAATGCAGTATCTTTAAGCAGCGTGATCACCATGATTTGCTGATCATAACCAGCCAGAGGCCCCAATGCAATTCGGTGGGTATGGAGACGTGGAGGGAGGAGAGTATCGATACATCAAAGGCCACATGCACTTCACATCCAAAATTGGAAACACGACCCACATTCCTTCTACCCTATAATCGAGACCATACATCTCGTGTCCGTTCAACGCTCGCTCTCTGATGTGCACATAGTTTGTGTGGCGCCTTATTTTCAACGTGAAAATACGTCCGCCCAATGTGGAGCATCGTCATCAGCCTTTTCCCCGAGGAACACTGCTCATTTCATGGACATTGTAGATCCAATCATCATTCTGAACTCTTCGTAGCTGAACACGCCATTTCCGTCCCGATCCGCTGTGTGGAGCATCTCTTCAATCTCGTCTTCACTGAGCTTTTCCGGCAGATTCGAGAGGATCAAACGCATCTCACTGATGGCAATCACGCCCGTACGCTCCTTGTCAAACACGCGGTAAGCCTCTCTGATCTCGTTCTCCGTATCGGATTCCTGCATCTTCTTGACCATCATGACCTGAAAGACAACAGCAACAACAACAACAGCCACATTAGTGCTTGACGGAAACGTGACGAAGCCTGTCTAGACTTTCCTTGTTCCAAAATACCAATTTAGGGAGGAAGCAATTGCAAAAAACATCTTTCAGAACCAGTTGCAATCAAGACATTTTTTCTTTCTTTCACCTGCAAAATATGGTCTCTTAGTGATGACGAGGCCTATGTGTTTTGTCTAAGTTTGACTTTCATGGGTGGTTCTTTTCATCGAGCCCTCTCTCTTTCTCTCTTTCTCTTTGTAGCGTTCGTTCGTTGGAACTTAGAAGAAAGCAACAAGCCGCCAAGACTAAAGAGACACGAAAAAAGGGGGAAGTGGTGCATTAGAGCGAGATTGAGAAGCAAAAAGTCAACCTTATTTTCTCCTCAAGGAAGCGAGAGAGAGAAGTCAATTTCAAGGGGAACGCGAGACTTTTTCCATCTCATCTCCTCCTCCTTCTCCTCCTTCTTCTCCTTTTCTTCCTTCTGTTCTTCCTCCCTTCACCGTCAAAGCCACTCATCCACCCACCAAACCACCAACCTTTTGTGGAGACGGAAAGACATGGGGAGATAACTTTCACCTCGATGATTGCCGAACGCCGAAAAAGTGTAGCCAGAGGCGTTCCACATTTAACAGCCAAATCAATTTTTTGGCTTTGATCGGAAAGGTTAAGTCATCGCATCGTCCCAAGAGGATGTCGGTGCCCAATGCATATCAATAAGGTATTCTAAACGCTTCCTGAAGGAAGGTCAGGCAGGAGAATCGAACTGGGGACCTTTCTCATACTAAGAGACTGCGCTAGACACATTTCTTGCCAAAGTTAGCTTCCAGCACATGGATTTGATGAACCCAGACATCTGGGAAGAAGATTCAGGCTCACTTCGAGTTGTCTTTAAGGCTGATGGGCTAAGCAAGATTCTTTGTGGTGATCTGCTTGACGTTTATTGCCCCACGTCATTCTCCTTTGGTGTACTCGAACATTGATAGACTATTGATTTAGGACATAACAAACAAAATTGTCGAAATGGGCAATCTTGAAAGCAATACCATTTCACAATTCGGTGGGTTTGAGCATAATTTCCCACCACCCATAAATCACGAGGCAAATCAAGAACAAGTTAGGTTCCCAAGCTAACTGTTGATTAAAGCGAAATAAGGAAAATGCTTGGCGGTTAGCCGTTGATAATTGGCAATTTTCTCCAAGTCTGCCAAGTTTGCTCGCGAACAACCATGATGAGATTCTGCGTAATGGTTGATGCCATTCTCGAGCTCTACAGGGTGGGTCCAGGTTTTCCTCTTCCCCTCTTCTCGTTGGGTCTTTCTTTCTTTCCTTCTTTCGTTGGTCCTCTCGTTCGTTCGTGCTGCTTCGGCTAAATCTGGACTCAGAGATTCTCTTGTCTCGGACCCAAAGCCGATCAACTAATTCACCCAAGTGTGAGACTGAGATTAAACCTCTTTCAACCCGAGGAACAAGGGACAAAAAGCGCAATCCTGTCCGTGGAAAATTAGCTCACTGGCGTGGCTCTCTTTCCAAGACAAATGGAGCCATAATTCTTGCCGGATCCATGCACCGTCAACTTCATCGGACATCCCATCTACAAATGGAACGCGCTCAAGGATGAGCTGATCCTAATGTGCAAGATCCGGGCTAGGACATCGATGCATCGATGGAGGTGGATTGTATTGACATTTAAATGGAATATAAATCTTCTGCCAGTCTTCGAGCTTTTGAACCATTTACTATTCGTGCTTGCTTGCCGATCTGGAAAAATCAAAACAGTTTGGGTTTAAAACTGTGTTGGCTTGCCCTACTTGCCCCTAGACCCTTCAAGTTGGGATTTTCTAAGCAAAGCTTGCCTCTCTCTTCAATGCTCAAAGGCCCACTGCCCGATGATGAATGACAATTTTCTTCAAAATCTTCACCACAGGAGCAAGTTTGAGAAACGTTCGTTCGTTCGTTCTCCTCTCACGGTTGGGAACAAAAAAGAGCAGAATTTCATTAAAAGCCAGTCAAAAGCAAAGGCAACAATCGAGGCTAAAAAGTGTCCAAGTCTGAAAAAAAATCGCCCTCCACGACGAGCTTTGATCTCGTTGACAAAGCCCCAAATGGTTGTACAAGAGACAATGGAGGACTCCGAGCAAAAACAGACCCACTAGTCTTTGTCCACAATGAAATGGATGGAGGTGGCACATGGTTCCAAATTCAATTCTTTCATCTGCCAACGAGGCGCCAGATCGCTTCTTCGTCTATTCTTCTTATTCTTATTCCTCTGAGCCTCGTTTTTCTCCAAGTCTCTCTCTCTCTTCAAACTCTCTCCGAGCAGAATACAAAATGTGAAGGTTTTTTGCTTCCTATAAGCGAACGGATTTTATCCCGATTTATCAGATTTTGGCCGCGATACTTGAATGAAATTGGAAAATTGGAAGGCAATAAAACCATTTGAGAAGGCAAAAAGGGCTCCATTCAGCGATCGAAGTTTTGGGGCTTCTTTACAAATTCTTTCACCATCGCTGTCGGTGCAATTTCTATAATCTTTGACCCAATGGAAGGGAGGCAGAGGCCTCAATGCGTCATTTTTTTTTTTTTCGAGGAGAAAACACGGACCGGCAAGTAAGTCTCGGGTTAAGGGTAAGGGTAAAAACTAACAACCAATAGGGCCTTTGATAAATCTCTGCATTGACCGCAATCGCTCACCGGAGGACGTGGAACGGAATTCTGTGTCATTCCGAGCCCATTTCGTGGACCTTCTTCATCGTTGTCCAGGTTCAAGATTGACTCTATTACCTGGTTTTCTTAGAGGCTCTCTCCCCTCCCCCCCGCCCCTCACACTTCTTTGACCAATTGGTTGGTACTCACGCAGAATTCTGGAAATTCGATGGCTCCGGAGCCATCCACGTCGACCTCATTAATCATGTCTTGGACTTCGGCATCGGTGGGATTTTGGCCCAAAGACCTCATCACGGTGGAGAGTTCCTGGAACGAAGCAAGAGAAGATAATTTTACCTGGGTTCGATGTTTTATAGCCTCTCAAGTGTTCATTTTCCACACAGTTCCTTGGCATGCGTCTGACTTGCTCACAAAGAGTTCTGAGAAATTGAATTATCGACAAAGTTCTTTTTTCCTCAGGTAATATTCTATTGAGTGAATGAATGGACTTGAGCTTTCTGAAACAGCTCAGTGAGTCGTTACTCAATGGCATTCGACAGGCTTTTGAAGAGTAATACTTAGAGGCAGCAATCTTCGGTGATTCAAATCATTGATTCAAAAAATATGATAAAAGAATATGACTTTGCAAAAATGTCGTTCAAGACATTTATTGAAATGAACTGGTCAAATATGATGAACAACAAATATAGGCATAAAACTAGTTTTGATGTCAAAACGTAATGAAAATGGGTCCAGTTTGTTCTTCTTCCTTTCAATGCAATAAAGCTTTCAAAAACTAATTTAAGAAGATACCATAAACTAAAAGCCTACTTAGAATTTCATTTTGATGAACAAACTACTTGTCATAATATGTTCAAAAGTAGAATTGGTGTTGGTGGTGGCTAGGGCAAAGGAAAAAAAACTAAGTTGTTTGAACATTGTCAAAGAAACTTTGACCATGACAAAGCTCAAAGTGGGAGAAAAAAAGCGTTTCAATTTAGTGTAAAAGGCGTCTTGAATTCCTGCCACCAATGATATGAAAGGAGGAGCCCTATTCTATATTGTGTACACACATGCCACACATTATGTTGTCAGACTGACGCCTCAATGCAGAGAGCTGACACTCGCCCAATTCTTAGAGATTGTGGAAACAGATCCCCGTTTTCGTGACACCAAAACATTCTGCTTTAGAACCAAGGCTCATTTAAATAAATGCAATGTATAGAAATGAGTGTAAAGTGTGCAACTCACGTTTATTTGAATTTACATAGTACGTACATACATGTTTATGTCTTTAATATGAATCTATAACAAGGCACGCTTAGTCAGAGCTTTGGATGTCATCCTTCAAGGTATTGAACATGGAGCCAAAAAAGACCTTGCACGGTTATGCTGCGCGTACTTTCCTGTATCCTTGACTCAAGTGAGAAGTGAGAATAATGAAAATCCAGTTTCTTATTAAATTGTTATCTCCATACCCACACTGATGGTATTCCCCCAACATAACTTGTCACATCAAAGATCATTACTCTTCAATCCTCAAATAAGGTCTTCACGTAGCAATTGTGAATGAAAGGCCCTTCACATGTGATGGTGATACGTACGTAGTAGTAGAAGAAGTAGTAGTGGTGGCCTGTACTATTTTTGAGGTAGCTCCAACCTCACATCATTTTGCAGCTTGGCATTAGCCAGAGGAAAAACAAATATTTGCTTCCTCCTCTTTCTCCAAAGCCTCCTTGTAGTAATGTACACACGTAGTACGTAGACTGGTACGTTGTCGTCTACATACATAGTAGTACATACACTGCACACAGACAAAACCAACTCAGTCGTCCAACTCAAGCACCATGTTTGTAGCCTCACATGGAACCCAATCATAGAGTAAGAAAATAAGAATAGCCGAACGTGTGGACTGAACACAGGAAACGTCATCGCGTTTCCACTGCGAAGTGGCCATTTGGCCAAGTCTTGGAGAAGAAACAAGTCGTAATACAATTACGGAACCCCCTCAGCGATAGCAACATACCCTAGCCGTACCCGTCAGTTCCTTCCTCAAGCTTCCTTCCGTCCCACACCCAATTGGAAAAAATGCCCAATAAAAGCGCTTTGAGAGGCATTTTCCAAGGCATTCCCTACGGCGACACATGAAAGAGGGTCCCTGGGAACTTGATTTGTTCAGTATGTCCCTCGACATGTGCGTTTACGTATGAGAAGGCAGTACGGTCTTGGCCGTTATTGTTCCACGCTTTTAAGATCGTAGTACATAACAGGCAAACAAACATCAACAGACTGGAACTGAACTATTTCAAAAGTGTAGAGTATTAGTATAAACGACCCCGTTTCCGCAATTGGACCAAGCTGCCTCAAGATCTGGTGTGAAAGGACCACTTCATCTTAGGGCTCAGAACACAGAGAAATGGTTACCGAGAGAAGACAAGACCGAAAATGCCTTTACTCACGAGAATGGAAACTCTCTCTGGGCGTTTCACAAAGCTTCAAACCCTGCCACCAACTATGACGTTTATCCCTTAAGCTGGTTACTACCATACTTGTTCCAGTGGGAACTTCTTCAGTTTATCGTGGTTCGCTGATAGCCGAGTCAGTCTTCCTGGGCCATTTCAAATGAGCCATTAAACACTGATGACCAAAGCAAACGCCCTGAAATTGCATCAGGCCCGAGCTCCACTCGTTCCTAGTAGAACATGGACACGGATTCCGAGCGTTTGCAACAATTACAGTTTGGCATTTAAAACCGGACAAAGGATGCAGCCGGTTTCAACCTTGATATTGATTTTACAGCTCTTATCAATAAAAACAGAAAAGGCAAATAAGTTGCGCATAGCCCCCTTACGCTGCACGAAATATGTTTTACGTTCTGCGCTTTGTCATTCAGCCTCTACCAAATAAAGGGCCGATAGGGCCAATTCCTCTTTTTCATAATGATGCGTTTGTTTTATTTTTGGCTAATTCTATCAAAATCTTATTTTTAATTAGCCCCGGGTCACATAATGTCCGGAAAAGATATTGCGTTGAAGGCAAGGCAAAAGCAGTTAATTTAGCAATCTAATGTACCTCTTCCCGTTTTCTTTGGGCCGTGTGACGTTGCAAGTAAGGGCCCTTATTCAGATGGTCGATTATCTAATATTTGAACAATATTCAATTAGCTTATCTCAAAATTTTGTGGGAAGATATGAACATGACATTTTTGATACATCTAATTTTACCTGCAGCGTTATGACGTCCGCCAAAGATGATCTTAATATCCACTTTTCCTTATCATGTCCCAGAAAAGCATTCGCTCAGTTCTAAAGAGTAATGAGAGTGACGTGCTTGGGTGCAAACTCTCCAGATTATTGCCAGTAAGACCAACAGGACATTGCATGTTGAGTTAATGTGAACTTGGGCTATTTCACCCGTTTTTAGAACTGAGCCCAATTCGTTAAAGCAAAGATTGATTCTTGGATCGAGAAAAGATTCTACATATGCACCATACAGTAGCACGATCTTTTCTCGATCCTAGATTCACTCCGTCGCTTTAAAGAATTGAGCTCTGGTGACCGACTCTAGATGATATGGAGCTTGCAGGAGCTTTACACTCCAATAGATCTTTTAAGAACTAGCCTAGAATTCTATTAGGCAATGAATTGAACTCGAAGATTCATGTCAGGACATTTATCCCTTCTAGAAAGTTCAACACCAACAAGAATCTACCTTCCTGACTGACACCACAACGCACTCGTTTTGGAGGCTACGTATTTCATTCCGAACCTGGTTAGTTGTCACGGCCCATTTACTCAAAAAAACCATTCCAATGAAACGTCCCATTCCGACATTGAAATGAGAAGACGGGATCTTAAAATGTCTATTCGGCATTTTTTCTTATGGGAAACCCGATTTCCAATGGCCAAAGAGAAACCAGCGAATGAGAACGGCCTTCTAGGCATCCATCCTTCGGAGTCTATTGAAAGGGGGGGCAATATTTCTTGGAGAAGATTAAGCCAAATCTCATTTTCTGAGGACTTGACGAACTTTTCCCCTTATTGTTGAGTCTCTACGAGTGTCTAGTGTCTACTCTTGTAAAGGACCTTGTCCCATCAGAACAGGAAAAGAAGGGAAGGAGGGACGAACTTGAACACATTATAAACTTTTCCCTTCAATTTCCTGCATTGTGCCTTCTCCTCCCTTTTCCTCTTTCTTCTCTCGGTCTTCTCATGTTTGTTTCTTCTTGGTCTAAGGAAGGGCAATAGAAACATTTTTGGGGCACCATAGATCGGAGGGACCTCTAAATATCTGAACAAGGATATTACAATGACTCCACCCTTATGATAAGGGAATGTGGGGGATAAGTTTCTAACAAGCTTGGAAAAATAGAGAAAAAAAGAGGAAAGAAGGAGCAAAATAGGAGCCAAAACTGATAGTTTTCCGACGCAAAATGATAACGGCTTATATCTACGAAAGTCGGTAGTAAAGTTGAGAAAAATCCTTCACGTCCAAATTTTCAGGTGTAGAAAAAATAAGAATTTGGCTTTTCCAACTCTTAGCACTTGTTTGAATGAAACTTTGAGGAGAAAGTGAACCCTCGCTTCGATTTGAGAGAACTTCCGTCAACTGCAATGCCCGTTAGCGCAAAATGGCCTGAGAAGAGGGATATGGAATTTCACAATACGTATTCACATTCGAGGCGAATTTATCACGCCAACCAGACCCAACACAGAATCGAGTGAGCCCCAAATGGCTTTGAAGATGAAGGTGAAACTAACCGACCAACGAAGGCAACATTCTTCAAAGACAGGCCCAATCTAAACATTTTGGAATGTGGGCTCCATATTTTGGGTCCTCGCGGCCCTGATTGAAACCGTATGTGGTAAGAAGAGGAGATTATTTGACTACATATTTGAGTTCGTGAACTTGGCTTTCACTCTTTTCCTCCAATATTGTCCCCACTCCCCTGAGGAGCCTATCATGGAGCACCTATGAATGCTCAATTGTTCATGTGGTGCGTGAGCACTCAATGAGGGAGTGATCCCATTTCATGCTCAGCTGGATAGAGAAGGTGTTTCGCCATTGGCACCTCTTTCTCAGCCTCACTCATATCCTGGCTTCACGTTTCATCTAACCCGCTCTTGAGTCATATGGATGAAGAATCATCGAAAATACCGTACAACGCCTAGCTGACTTGGAATCCAGGAATCCACTCAAGTCGGTGGTTCTTTTGGGCTCATCTGTTCAATGAGATCAAGTCTGGCCGGGCGCTTGGTTGTTTGGGGGGGCACGAATGGGCCAGATAATTGGTGGTTGGTCGTACGTCGACCACAATATGGCACCATCAAGTGTTTGCTCAAAGACTCAGATTGTTGGAAGACGATATGAGGCAATGAAAGGAGATGAGCGCTTGTGGTCATTTTTTGGTCTAATGCATGCAAGATATTCCTGGAATGTACCACTCACTGCACATAGGCTGGTCTTGATGATGGGTTGAGCTAGAACTCTAGGTTGAGCCATCGACAAGGGGCTGAAGAATGACCGCTCACCAAAACCTCTACAAAGGGAACCAAAGTGACCAAAAAGGAATTGGAAACTTTTTTCCTCTGGCAGCTCCAAGGGAGAAGAACCGAGAAGAAAAGGAGTTGGAGGTGGAACATCCCAATGCATCTTCTTCTTCATGTCCTCCTTCACGTCGACACTAAGGATACTACTCCCTTCATTAGTGCCGCAAAAAAAGTTTCCATCACATAAATTGAGCTCGTCGGTGTTGCTCCACCCGGAGGAACATTCTGTAGGGAAAACCTTTTTTCTTCCAGAAAATGGGAGCCTAGGCGGTTTGACTTCAATCAAAACACTTTCTATGTGACGTTAAGAATGAAAAGTGACACTCCATGGTGCTCAAAGTAACAGAGGAAATTCTCACTTGATTTACAACCGTCTACTTGAAACACGAGGAGAGTTTGACGGGGGTTAGAAATCCTCCTGGAATTAGTTAGTTAGGAAAACACACACAGCCTCTTTTGGGGACCTCTTCAGATTTTTGTGCTAAAAACTATACAGAGGTTAAAAATTGAATCCAGACACCTTTCAAAGCCAGACTTTGTATGATTATATATATCTTGAAACAGTTCCGTTCAATAGACAACGAAATCGAGGATATTGTGGCCGATTTCGTTAGCTTACGTACACTCCTTTGATATTCTATCGTGGGTCCCAATGGGCAAAGTTTTTTCCCATTCCACAACTATTATTCATCCTTCGCTAATATTCCTAAATAGTTGAACTGATCAATGAACTCTATGCTAGTAGTTCTGTTTTGTGCTTTAGGTACAGTGGAGTACAAAGATCACCCCCAAATCCAATATGGGAAACCAATCATGATGAAAAAGAAGCAGAAGAAATGGGAAGAAGTCAGAGCAGGAGGGGCTAAGTTGAATGAATGAATGAGTCAGTGAGTAAAGGTGCAAGTGGCTCGTGGATTCCCATCAGAGATTAAGTGGGACTTTATGGGCTTAGGGGAGGCTAGGAGATCTTCAGGAGGGCGCTTTGAATATCAAGTGAGTTTGTTATTATGCTAATAAAGTGTGCATCGACCATCGACCGACACCAACCAACCATAAAACACCGACAAGCACGCGGTAAAAAACGGTCGAACAGCAGGCATGCTTTATTTGGTGGTCCACGGTGATCCACGTGTTTGGAAGGACCCCCTAAACGTATAATCAAAAACAGGAACCAAAGACCTTGGGTAAATATGGTGTATTTGACCTGGTTCCACAAACTTAGGCTCTTTATTCGTTGCTAATTCTTTGGCAAGGAAATGGGCCAGAAAGGATATCCTGATAGGGAAACAAGGATTTGGAAAACTCATGAAAGAACTAGAACTTGAAATTAAACCAGTTTGAGAAACAGGGCCAATCTTCGCATTTGCAAGAGATCTAGGTTTATACCAGATTCACGTATTGAGTCTAGCCGGTCTAGAGATAAATAATGGCCACAATATTGCGATTCAGAAAATGTATAATGTAAGATTCGAAATTGAATCTATAAACCTTGTACGAGGTAGAAACTCAAAATCTCTAACATGTCTTTTCAAGGTTCCGTTCTGGTTGCAAATTTGAATCGAGTGAAAGCCGAGGGAAACGTTCTGAATTGATTCTCTATGTACTCCACTTTCCATATAGAAAAATACTTTGAGAGAACCATCACTCTCTTTGAATCTACCCAAAGGTCTCGCATAATTTGTCTAAGGTCATACATCAAAATCTCGAAAAATGGTGTCATGAATTCCATGATTGCCTAAGAATGGTTTGAGCAAAGAAGGGGTGACAGCTCTCGTGCTTGAATTGTTGAGGCTATGTATGCCTTACACGTACTTGGCCCATTTACAAGGTTCAATACTCAAGCAAGCGGAAATTCTTTGGAATAGCGAGAGTAGAAGCAAGGTTTAATTTCCTGTCTCAATGGCGTTTTCCCATTTCTCATTTAAGTGTTCTACACACTTTAGAATTCAATGGTCCCCATTTCCTGCTTGAGAACGACGGCAAACGTATTTGGTTGGCTCTCTTGATCCAATATATAGTATGTGTGTGTACGACAAATGCTATTGTGCCATGGTCCCATTTCTATTCATGCATTAGGAGGAAACCACAAATGAGCCGCAGTATTGCGAAATACGCAAGACAACCAGCTAATGGATAAATACCAAAGGAAGGGGAAGAAATGTAGCCACATCTCAAAACTGTATCATTGCACGATGATGAGAAACAAAATGTATGTCTTAGGAAACCCCGATAGATACCCAGTTCCATCCAGGCTTCAAACCCCTCTCAGGTCTGAAATTGCTGGCTAATCTCGGACATCCCTCACGTTGTTGGTTTTTCGAGTTATCTGTATTTCTACCAAGTGCCCAAAGGACTTTGGCAACTTTTCAGGAGCCATCATGGAAAATGGCCCTGAGGGTGCATTTCTAGTTCCACGGAACCTATCAACCGACCGACCCACCCTATTTGCAAAGCTTGAGACTTGAACAAGACGAGGCAGCCACATGCCAGGAAAATTCCACCAGAAACGGATGAGAGAAAGGGAGAGAAGGAGCAAGAAAGAAAGAATAATGTACCGGTGTCCAGTGCCAGTGGTGACCTTACGATGTTCCAACATATCAGAAGCACAATGGTCCCTAGAGGTCATTTTTTGCCAAAGGCCATCAAATGATTTTCATCAAAAAAAACCTAGAGCCCTCCTGTATGGTTAACGTAAGGATGGATCACGTCCAATCTTGAGCTTGGAATAGAACGTACATTTCAGAGCGAAAAAAACTCCAAAGAGGATCATAGAGAACGTTTTGGAAGGAAGCCTCGTTGATAGATGTTCAAACTAAGAACCACATGATTGATCATCTTATCCCTTTGATCCCGTTTCACTTCCACTAACCTCAAAACTACACCTCAGTACACAAGTAAATAATCCCTTAAAACGTGGTATTATGAAGTGGGAGCAAATAGCTTGCTTTCTAAGTTTAGTCATTTTCCTAAAGAGATAAGTTGTCGTACTCAGGCAACTTGTTGCTCAGCTCAAAAATCTCACATAAAAAAACTTTGGAAGAAAATCTGAATCTCACCGAGGAACACATGGACCTTGTGAGGCACCTACATTTTGTCACATTTTGTTTACTCCCAACTTCTATATATGTACTCGTAGGTACAGTGCTTCATCGTCGCTCATCATCCATCTCTTTCGACGAACTTGTTTCACGGAGTGACAGACAGGAGACGAGGGAAAATGCCAACCCAAACAGGTGCATCTACACGCTCTATCCACTGCGTTGTTCTGAGAAGATGGGTCCAGAATGTGGGACAAATTTCTTTAGACCTGCTGCCTACCTTGGTTGTAATGGTTCCATCTTGGTTCTTGTCGAAGACAGTAAAGGCTTCCTTGAAAGTGGCCAACTCATCCGCTGTGAGCGATTCCAAGATTTTTCGCCTATCAGCCTCGGTAAATGTGGTCATTTTTTATGTTGCCTCTCTGTTTGTGTGATAGCTCTGGAATTGTTCCCTTTCAAAGCCACGTGATCTCCTCCAAACCGTTGGTTTGATGTGCTTCTCCAATTAGAGTTCCCCAATCTTCACGTGTTCTCATTTTGGAACCACCTGGAATGATTACAAAGAGGAACCATACATGTCTTAATGAATAGAGAAAAGGCGAAGAAGGCATTCATACACTCTTGGGAACAGGGAACAACTGAAATGACAAAGGCAAACCAGAGCAAGTTAATCGTTCTTTCTCTGAGGAGGTACTTTAAGAGTGAGAGTCTCCTGGGCAACCAGAGCCATTAAAAGATTGGTAACTAGATCACAAAGGAATCATCATTTCATGGGAGAGGAACATTAATTCAGTGCCTTCACTTCTTGAGCCTTTCTCATTTGCCAATGTTTCATGAGATTCTGCAGACTCAAAATACTTTTTTCCCTCTACCTATACAGGATAATTGCTAGCCTCTCGAGGACAGAAATCTACTCTTTATCCAATAATTACGCAAAGCCTAAAGCACGTATTTGACAAGGTGAAGCCTCATCTCTGTTGGGAAAGACATGCCCACAATGACAAAAACAACGTCAACAACTTTCAGTTTGTTGTTCTTTAGAAAGGGCTCGAGCATGTTCAATTCAGAAAACATTTCCTTTCTTCATGGAGAGTTTGGAAGCAAAGAGAAGCATGTTGATCCAACAATGTTCCATCGCAAACTTAGCGGTATCCGACGTTTTAGAATGCCAGACAGTTTCTCTTTTTTTAGGACGAATCTCATTTCTTTTAGACTAAAGCAAAATTGAACATTCAAATCATTTAAAGGCTCGTCAAAATTGACGACCCAAGGAGCAATCTATCCTGGTTCCTCCTATGGTGGCGACCTAATACATTAGAGACGACAAGCTAGCAGAAATAAGAGCACAAAATCAAAGAACATTTTACTTTTCTTTTCATATGCCAAGGTTTGTTCTTGCGACATCTTGGAAACTGTGGGTCTGTCTGGAAATACTCTGTTGCGCATTGGACCAGAAGCAATCAAACCAGCCGGTGCTACTTTCAATGAATTTCAGATATTGTTCAATTTCAAGAAACATAACCGAAAGAAGCTTGTTTTCTCTATGAAATGTCGGCTCTAATATATCTGTAAATAAGTTGAACATAGTGATATGTGACTTGGACCGCCCTCTCCCTTCACCTTAATCAAGACATGATGGGATCAAACTTGAGGAAGAACACCCATAATCTTGTGCCTTTTATATGTTTAGCTTTTGCTGTCTGAATTGATGTGGACTTGACTAGCCCTCTAATATGGACTAACTGACAAAGATTCTAAGAAACGCAGTAACACGCGCAAAAAGTTAAAGGGAAGCTGATATGTTCAAAGTCCAGTAGGCGTGGAGCAAAATGATTAATTAGTTTGACTTAATTACAGCCAAAGAAAACCACCACAGGCAACAACAGCAATGCAAGTCCCATTTGGAAAGTTAATCCTTTGATCTTGGCAATCATTTCCTCAAGAACGGGAGTCATTCATTAAGAATGGGAGGAGCGAAGAGAAAAATAAAGATCACTCAAGGTAAGCACGTAGTAGGAGGAGAGTTCGTTAGTTACCAATGACGAAGATTTATTGTTCGTTCAACCATTTGGATTACTTCAATAAGATTTGGACCAAAATAAGCCCTTTGGGTGTCAAATTACATGGATCGAAGTAAACACCTTGTACGAGAGTGGAGGAGACTTCTTTTCCATTTGAGACCTTTTCCGATCCACCCTCTATGAGGTGTTTCAAGACAAATGGACCACCAGAAGTTTATTGATATAAATTAGATTTAAAGTCATGATAAAAAAAGTAGTTTTTGCATTCCTGTCCGCAAAAATTTTGATTCCCTCGAGACATCGAATAAATCAGATTTTACTGCATACGCGGATGAACTTTCGACCAATTCATTTCAGGATGCTTTTCAAGAGGTTGGAAATTTGTAGAAATGGGAAACTTTTGGACCCTCTGATTTATGAATGCCGATTTAATTTTAAGCGGTGAAAAATCTGGGGCATGGCCAGGCTCCCCATCAATGTCCCAGAAGCTTGTCTAAATTCATTCGAAGCATCTTTGGGTCTCCCGAGAGTGATGAGCAGGAGCCACATCCAGCTGGTCTAATACTTGGGACCTGTGTTTTGACCAATCTACTTTTGCGAGATCCGATCAAAAGAATAATACTTTCCAGGCATATTGTGTTGATAGATAATTGCAAGCTCTAGTTTGTGCACTATCAATAACATTTCTGATTCATTGCATCAATGTGCATTTACCCAAGTCAGGACATTTTGCAACACCCTATAGTATGATACTTACTCGTACAGTAGGAGTAAACACCGTTTCACTCGCTTTGCCAGAGAACTAATCTAATCATAGGTATGAAATTACCTATCAAAAAAAGTGGATTGATCTAGCTACTGTTTGGCTCCATTGGTCAGTGAGGGTCAAAGTTCTGTTCCTGATATTCAACCAAAAGTGGCAAAATGGTACAAACCCGCTAACTGCTTACAAACAATCTTTTAATCGATTGATCGAATTAAGATTAGCGTTGGCCTTGTCACTCTGGAATCTAGACCACAAGGCATAAAATGACCTCTTTGAAATTTGGAGTGAAGATAATGGTTCTTCAGTTCTTCTTGGATGGCAACTAGATTCATTTTAAGGTCAACTTTTCTAGACGTTTGCGATACTAAACACGCCTCGAAAATGGTTCAAGATGGGTTCTAACGGATGCAACTTTGATTGTTGGCACCACTTGCTCAAAATGCTGATCTTGATGCTAAAGCAAAGGTGAAACCCGTGTTGGCTCAAAAAGTTTGAGAGTGAACTCCAATTTCAACGACTCATGAATAAATGAACCATCGACCTTAAAGCAAACCTATCCGGTTGGAAAACTCTATTCTTGCATTCTTTAAATTAATGCGTCCTTTTATATTATAAATCAGCAGCCAATCAAGGGCGCTTTGGCTTCACCTAATAGGATCCTATACAAGATTCGTCTTGAGCACAGAGGATATCCGTAGCGTCTTGTTGTTATCAAAGGAAAAGGCCTTGAGGATAGAAAAGTGTCAGAGCCTTCTAGAAAGTGACAATGAAGAGAAGGAGAGAAGTAGAATGATCACAAGACAGAAGCAGAGGACAAGTAAGATTTAGGATGACTCCCAAATGAAGATGGATCAACTCGACTGTTGACAATGTTAGAGCTCGAGTGTTTCAAACACGATCACCCACCCAACTATCTAACCAAACAAGGAACCCTGCCGCCATTATTGTTGTTCTTCTTTAATCCACTCATCATAAAAGAGGAGAAATGGAGGATCTGGCTTCCAGAGACACGAGTGAAATATTACTCCTTTAGAGACCGAAAGACGTGTCAAAGCTGACCGACTGTTTCACTCCGTGCTTGACACAGAGTCTTGTTTGTATCTCAGCTCTTGACTCACTACGTGGCTGTTGCTCTTCAGAGACATTCTTCTATGCATTGGAGACAGTTCACTGGTGTAACAACTTTGAGATGTAGATTGTCAGATCGTTTGAGGGCGAGCCATGGAACCATAGTTTTTATGTACTACTACATCAACTGGAAAGCTCGTTGATTCTAATCATTATTATCTAACCATAATCTTGAGGACTGTCTGCTTTTGTCAGGCTACAGTAGAGTTACCATGGGCGACAGCTATCGAATTTTGGTCACGTCAGCTATTTGAGATGAACGGTTTTCCATCACAAAGATTGATGAGCGAAGAGCTTCGCCGATTGCTGACGAAAGCTAAGAGCTTGTATCACTCCTTCACCATCCTGAATCTAGCATGGGAGAACTAAGAACCTTCCAGCTCCATCGGATAAGCTCAAACTCATATTCTATGAGTATTATTTAACAATACGTTGAGACGCTTCAAGCATTTCGCTGATATCGCTCTTTAAGTCGAATTTCAGTAGGAAGTTTTTGAAATGCTTGCGTTATTTGGAGTTGGCAGTGCTTCACAACTTGTCAGAGAGTCAGATCCGAAAGTTTTGTGGTACTCATTTTTGCAAACAAAAAACTTTGATCAAGCAACCATTGGGATACGAATCTCATTTCGCAACTTTTTGACAGTCGACAAAACTGAACCAAATACTCTCGGGCGTCGTTCAGGCAGGCAGGTAGCAGGAAGGTAGGGAGGGACTTTTTCCATGGTGCCAAATGTGAGTGTCTAGCTTTTGCAATTGATGTGACCGTTACCGAGTTATCCAGACTTTGATTCGAAATCCAATTGGGCCACAAACCTTCGGATTGAGCTCAAATCCAGCTCCTCTAAAGCTGAGGTTTGATCCTCTTGATGTCACATCTGCGAAACACCAACCACTAAACCACGCGTTGATCTGTTTCTTGTTGCTTTTTCATGGTCTTGATCTCCTTCGTCTTCCTCTTCGTCTTGAGTCCTCGTCGACCTTGCACTACTAACTGGAAACGTCGTGTTTCCCTCGGTTTTCTGCTTCCCCTCTTCCTTCCACGAAGGCTCCTTCTTCCTTTTCTTCTTCTTCCACCTCCTCCCTCCTCTTCTCGCTCCTCTTCTCTGAATCTGATGGCCATGCTCCACTCGGGAAACGAGTTGATCTGCCCACTCGTGGAAAGAAGTGAGTGTGGGAGTGACTACGGGTGTGCATATGGGTTTAGGTGGGTGAGTGAGTGTCTCTATGTTGGGAGAGGGGGGGGGCGGGCTCAATTCAGGTTTGTTGCTTGCCAGAGAGTCTTCCTCTGTTGTGGCAGTAAGTTTGCCTCTTCTCCCCCTTCTCTGGTTCCATTTTCCCGGTGTTCGCTTCGTCTTGTTGCCATTCAACTCAGCCTTTCTGGGTTTCTGGGTTCTCTCGCCTCCGTGTTCCTTACTCCGCCATATACACATTCAAACGGTACTCTTGAGTCTTTCTCTCTGGTGTTCACTGTTGATATCTCAACCTTCTGAAAGTGGGGCTTCTCCGCCAAAGAAGACGTGGAAGAGGTTGGGGAGAAGCAGGAAGAATGGGAGAGAGAGAGAGAAAGTGTGTATGTGGGGGAGAAAATGGACGGACGGACGGACGGATCGGTGGGTGGGTGACATGGTAACCGTGCTTTGTGGAAGGCTTTCCCGGTGAGAGGTGCTCGATGATCATTTTTGTTTTGTTAGTGTCATATGAGAGTGAAACTTATTAGCAATATAATAAGGCAGCCCTTTAGAAATCTTAACTTTTCGGAAGATGTCCGAATAGAAACTACCACTCTTGATTTTATCCTCCCCAACTTAGATCGGACAGGCCTACAGCCAGCCAAAGGCCCAGTAGGACATTCCATCAATTCATGTTGTTAATGAGATGATATGCGTGTCAAGATTCTTGGATGATATGACCCTGGGGATGGTGTAATGAATGTTTCCCATGGCGCAAATGGATTTCACCACCGTCCATGCTGTTACACTGTCGGCTCAACCAACCACATGAGTTTGACATTATGGTAAATATTGTAGCATACCTCTCACTTTCTCACAAGTTCGTTAAGATAGCCAAATTTGTGAGGTTTGGCATGGGCTCCATCCCATTTGGTGAACTTTCTTGACAATTCTTACTCTACTATCGACACAATACGTACACACGCCACTAGTGATATCTAGTTCCCGCTTAGTCGAACAATGGGATCGTGAAGTAAAACTCTGAGGTTTTGTAAATCAAATCAGTTGGTTGACGGGAAAAAAATCGCCATCTTTTCGAAAGCAAACCTGATGGTGAATCGAGTTTAACCCCGCGGGTTTTCCCATGCTTATCATTCTCGTTTACAATTTTCCTTCTTGATCGTATGAACACTTGCTTGTTTTGAAGATTTACCCACAAACCTCCTCTCTGGTTTGATACACCCTTTCAATATTTCTTCCAAAACATGGAAGAGCATGTCAAAGCACTTTCTTTTCCTTAGACATAGTTAAATCTAACGTATTTCAAGGGTCTTATGGTTTTTGGTTCCTTTCCACCCCCATGTTGGATTTGGCGACTAGAGGCTTACAAGTTCTCCCGGATACGATAAATCACTCCTCCTGGCATGGTGTGATTCATTAATGGGCTTATAAGGAACCACATGTTGAGCTAATCCAGGGTTCATTATCCCAAGGACGGGCATTAGAGATGTTGCCAAAGAAAATGTTGTTCGCTCTTTGCTACGTCCCTTCGAACATCGCATTAAGATCATGTAGCGACAAGTATTACCCCGGGCTTATCAACTCAACGCAGGATTTTGTTCGTGAAATGAGCACATAGTGTTTGATTGCCACTGCAATTAGAGATTCAATGCTCACAAAGTCACAATTTTGACTCACAATATGTCTGTAGGAATCCGTTGTCATTTCCTCACAGGGTCCTTTTTATTTATACGGTCTGCTCTTTTTTCCTCGGCCAGCCTTTCAGTTTTAGGGACACATCAAAACTCGCTCCCCCAGGCATGCTGACCAAACCGAGGTCATTTGGGTTCGGGGAATGGGGGCTTTGGCCCATGTGAAATCCTTTTGGATCTTGGCCATTTGATCGAGGCCAGCCATAACCAAATTTCCTTACCGTGTTTGACCAGGAGAATGGAAGGCTCGTTTTACACGTAAAGGCCGGGGGAGAGCGATCTGAACGGAATTGATCTGCTCAAAACTGAACGGACCACTGTCACGGGAGTATGGCTGCTCCCAAAAGCAATGAAGACTAGACACTGCTGTACCGTACATCCGTCTGCTCAAAACTGAACGGACCACTGTCACGGGAGTATGGCTGCTCCCAAAAGCAATGAAGACTAGACAAAAGTTATCATTATGGTCAACACCCCGATCTCCTCATTTCCTTTCCTTTCCCCGTTCTATGTCCGTGAAAAAGGTCCCTGGTATATTTTGCACCAACAACAACCTAAAAGGACATAAAGGGGCCCAGAAGATCTGCAAGGTAGCAGAATACTGAAACTGAATGTGAAATTCAACGTCCCCTATTTAAGTGTCACGTCTCCAGTAACCGTAGCACATGATAATCTTTCGAAACGAGGGAAACTTGCCAATCCAAGTTGACTCAGGAAGAGGCGCGCATTAGGCTGTCAATCCGGGATGTGGAGGCTTTCCCATCAGTGACTCCTTCTCAAAGAGAGTGAGACTTGTGTTTTAGTAAGCCTCTGTGATGGCATTCACTTCATCCAATTTTCGAGTCACGGTCTAGGCGTAATCCTTATTAGCTATGGAACCAAGGAAAAGGAACACGCTTAGTCGGTCCTCTCAGAGCACGACAGATTCTCGGATCCATAATGGACAAAATTTGATGCTTGGCTAGTGCATGTGATTTATGACTAACTGGTAAACTGAGCACAATAGCTTGCTTTGGATAAGACGTTGCCACCCACGTTGGTCTGCAAAGTATTTTGCGCGAGTAGATCTCTTAGACATTTAGTTCAAGCCGAAATCACTCATTAGTTCAGACTGTTATTGCTATTGCGAAGTTACGTGAAAAAGCGGATCGGTATATCTACAGGGTGTCCCGAAATTGAGTCCCTCTTTTGAATCTGCACGTCTTCAACATCAATCAGCTCTTTTGCAAAGGATTCAACTTAACAGCTTTGAACAAACTAATGAAAAGTAGCCGCCTTACATACCAACCTTGATCAGCCATCGGTTTAATGATTACACCCTGACACAGAATTTCGTTCCCGCTGGTTTTTTGATAATATTTACAAGCACAATAGATCTGTAAAGAATACCTTTTATTAAGACTTTGAGACGCATGTATTCTGATTTTTTTGGTTATTTTTCTTGGTATGTTCCCCAACAAGTTTTGGAGCTTTTCCGCCTTCAAATTTGCGACGTCTTTTCGAGCCTTCTCTGGAGGTGCTCAATGGTAGATGAAGCCTGGGCATTGAAAACTATCACATCAATTTTGACCATACACAATCGAAGGTATTTTGTTTGGGGGAGCTCCCACGCCATTCCTACTACCTCTTAAATAATCAAAAAAACGTCATCAAGCCATCAAAAGTCAGCCAATGTCACTTGACGTGGAGCAGGTTGAAGATTGGACATTGACAACGAACAGAAATGGGGGATCGATGGAAATTAAATCGAAATAATACCTTAACGGACTATTTCAACATAGTCAGAATAAGAGATGCTACTGGGATAATAATAGTTCAAGACCGCCATATATTTTTCCAAATTCAGGTTGGATGAATCACTGTAATTACCAGTTTAACAACAATGCAAATGGCGACCGGAACGAATTTATGTGTCAGGGTGTAATTGGAGTGTTGGAGATGTTGGACCACGCTCGATTGCTGTCTCTCCGTCACTGAAGTTATTAAATGTAACTTTCATTGAAGGGGTCTCCAAAATTGAAGCCAGGCTCAATTTAGAGGGTTGGTAAACTATTTGATTTAATTTATCTCATTTTTCAAAAACATAAAGAACGGGCTGGACTAAGTGAGTCACTTTTCTGTGGTATGGTTTGTCTCACGGATTTTACCTTTCCCTATGTACAGTATATGTAAAAAAGCCAACACCATATTCATACTAGTGTACACTTACAGCAATCAGAGATATTTAAGAAGCTTCTATTTCGACCCAAATGTTAGGTACCCCATTGTTAGTACCTATGAATAAAGTAATTTCGGAAATATACAGATACACATGATTGACACGTTGCATTGAACACTTATTGAGTGTTTGGCTAAACCTTTGCATTGGCACCACTTTCGATTTGGACCTGAATGAATCTAAGGCGGGAAGAGACAATCGGAGTGACAGCAGACCCGCTCACGTTCTCTCACTCAGTGGTAGTGGTGGTCACGAACGATTCAGGACGATGAAGGCGGCCCATTTCGTATTCCGTGTTGTTCCGTTGCAAAAGGCCAACTCCAGATTCCGAAACGTGCAAGTTCTGGGGATTGGTCTTCACTTTCAGACGGTTAATGTTGGGCGTGAATCCATCTCGCATTTTCTGGAACGACAACAACCTCGATCAAGAAATAATGCCTTTGGAGTTGAACGAGTTTGAACGTTGAAAAGTCTCGTCCAACCGGTGGAATTAAATAGGCAAAAAACCCTAATATATTCTAGTGCTGTACCATGGCTTTAAACATTTTAGAATGGTGCGTTTTGAACTATGGCCGAAATTTAAAATCTTGTGTGAATCCCGATTGCATTCGATGCATGTTTGTCGAGTGATTTAGAAAATATGCACCCAAAAACTGAACCTACCAAATTCTTATGGGGTTGGTTAAATTGACAACCCCATTGAATGGATCTCTCACCTCTTCGAAGGTTCCAGGATGAGTAATTAGGTAGTACAGTGCATAGCCCGGTACGCAACTCATGGATGACAAGCTTAGACACAATCCTAGGATCTCGGCCCACTTGGGATATTCGTAGTCCTTGCCGTAGGTCACGGGCTGGTAAGAGATTACATAGAAGACGAACACCGTCTAGAATTGCATGGAAGGGAAACGTTGAGCTAACAAAGAAAAATGAGCCAAGCCAAATCTCAATGGAAAAAAGATCCTACTATCATGACGGCGGGAGCAAAGTACTTCCAACAGAGATACCAGAACTTGGATGGGCGATGAGTCGTCATTTCCTCGACGCAATCACAAAACCTCTCAGCTCCGAAGAACCATCCAATGGCGATGGTTTGGAAGAAACAGACCCATAACAAAGACATGCCAGAGGCTGAATAGAAATCCATCAGTTGGAACAAGAACACTCCGCCCTAAGAAAATTTCAGGGAACAGATATTAAGAGGGGAGAAGGAGGACTATTTTGGCAGACGGTAAGCCAAGCATCCCGAATTGTTACCTCGGTACACATGGGCAGACCTAGAAGGAACATGAAAACGCACAATCCCATGGTGAAGAGTCGTCTCCGCTTGAGCAAGACGTCAGGCCAATTGTCCACAATTCCGGTGACCAGGGCCTCCACGTTGCAGAACTCGGAATCCACACCCAACACCTGAAAATCCACTCAAGTCGTTTGCATCAAATTTGAGGGGGATCCTATCATCGTTCATTTACCAACAGCATGATGAAAAATATCATGGCCCAAGCCACGGATCCCGGTAAATTTAGCACCAAATCCGGGTAGGTGAGGAACACCAAACCAGGTCCGGAATTGACCACATCGTCAATGGTAGTTTCCTGGATGTGAGCCATGTAGCCCAGAATTGAAAAGACCAACACTCCGGCGATCAGGCAAGTAGCCGTGTTCACGATGCAAGTGATGATGGCATCCCTAGAATGAAGTCCATGCATGTGGAGTCTATCCAAACAAAGGGGTTGAAGAGGATTCCTATCATACTTATAACAATCGTGGTGGAATTTGTTATATGATCCCAAGGCAGGCAAAGCACCCATGCCCACACTGTAGGCAAAGAAAATCTGCGTGGCTCCGTCGATCCACGTGCGTCCTTCCAGCAATTTGGGCCAATCCACCTTGACGTAGTAGGAGAGACCGTCGATGGCGCCATCGAGGGTGACTGCACGTGCCAACAAAATGAACATCACAAAGTAGGGGAACAAGGCCGTGAACCAAATGATCTGGAAATGATGAACATTGAAGAAGAGTGAGTTGGAACACACGGTTAGGGACGTGCAACGCCAAAGCTCACAGCATTGGCTCATAACAGAGGGAGGAAATGTTATCAATATGGAACATGGGAACAAATTTAGGAGCATCGAAGTAAAACTCAAGAACGAGGTTTTACTTTTTGACAATATGGATTTGCGGCAAGTTGTGAAAGTGATACATCATATACTGAGTTTGTTAGCCAGGACAGGTTTTGACAAAGCCACGGTGATGATAGATAATTCGAGTTCATTCGAGTACATGAAATAGGGTATCGGAAAAAGAGGCTTGATATTGATTAGCTGTGTGGCTTTGAATCATTAGCTCGTCACGATTCATGGTGGTTTGGCCAAGGAACGGTAGAAAAGCAATAAGGCAATCATATCAAGTTAAGGAGCTCGGAAGAAGCCAATCACAATATTATTTCGCCGCCGTGACGTCAATTGTCAAGGTGACTGAAACTCAATTTGGAGGTAAGTCCCAAGATTGGTTTTGATGGCTAAACTAATTAATTTGAGATCGACTCAATATCGGTCAAGGGTTCTCGACTAACCTTTCCGCTGGAATGGAGCCCTTTCCAGATGATCAGGTACACCAGCACCCAAGCCAAGAACAGAGTTCCAACAAGTTCCCATTGCATACCACCCAGACCGTGTTCCAATCCGGCATTTTGCATGAGCACCCGGTGTCTGAAATAAGACGAAATAACTTTATGAGAATCGCTAGTCATTGATTGCAATAATCATCAATCATTCCTTTAAATTCGTTCAATTAAATCTAAGTTCGTTATAACACGAGAAATGTGCAACTTTTTTACTGTCCTACTCAAGCATGGCTGTTTTAGAAAAATGCTTCAAAACATCTGAGTTCCATGATGCACTTTCTAATGCAACAATAACTAGTTTTTGCTCAAAGATATACCACTATAGTTCAATTTTTAGTGTTGTGCCTAAGTACAAATTGCTACCGGCATTAGCCCTCCATCGGTACTGTGAATATGTAGTATTCTTACTCCCAAAATTCTTCCACTGGCGTGGTTGTTCGGTTGGTGGCAGTTTTGGAATGGTTGGCGATGCCAATATCGTTGAAGGTCATGTTATCAGGAGAGGCTCGGAAACAATTTGGAGTGTTCCACCATCCCTCTGGAAAGGTATGTATTCCATTTGTATTGGCCTGTGGCGCCGAACAAAACTAACGGCTTCATACTCACCACACGTGTCCCAAGGAAGATCAGGGATCGCCGTAAAAGATGCTATGAGGTAGAAGAACGTCCAAGCAATAATGACGCAATAGTAAATATCGAGGAAAAAGACCACAATCATGGTAGCCATTCCAACCCCTGGAACAGAAAAGCAGGCGTGTTCACTGAGAACGAAATGAAGCAGGAAATGAAATATCCACCTTTGAGCATAGGGCACAATTGAGCAACTAATGTCATTCCTCCTGAGCCAAGGTATTGTCCGATGGCCACTTCTTGGAAGAAGATCGGAATGCCGCAAAAGATCATCGCAATGAAGTAAACCAGCAAGAACGCGCCTGAAAAGAAGCAATGACATTTGACGATCTTGGCACTGACTAAGCTCACGTCCCATGGACCCCGGTTACTGCACCACAGGAGAATCAATTCTAAAAATCCATCCCAAAAATCAATGGGCATTCTTTCACGCTTGATGAACTTTGGATAAAAAAATAGATTTGTGCGTCAGAGTGATTTTGCTCGTCAGTGTTTTACAGTTGTTGTTTTCTCATTCCCATGCAAACTCAAGGCGTTATTTGAGTAATTTAGTCTTTGCGACCGAATATAAAACATTTTCTGCCCTAGGTCTACAAAAAAAATTAACTTATTAAACTTGTGGTTTTTGTTGTTGCAGTTGTATAAAAGCCAGTCTATTACCTTTTGACCACATTTATAATGTTCCCAATGTTTTTGCAAGTAATTTTAGATAGTATATGTCACTTTAGCCCATAGAAAAGGTAAAAGAGAGGGAACTGATGGTTTAGCGTATGTTGTGTTGCCGACATGTGGGATGTCTTGCGGTCAATTATTTGGCAGCCTATTAGAAGAAACGAAAAGCCTAACGAAACAACGTACTATGGTCATGATTGACGTCCAAGGGTTCATGAAATTGAACGCCTTAGAACGTGTCGTCAAAGAGAAGCATCTCTTTTCTCTCTGTTCCTCTTTCTATTTCACACAGTTGAGTCGCAAAACTTCTTGGCAATCCATATCCTGGTGGCTTTCACTTTCGTCATCAAAAAGTCGACATTCACATTCCTTTGAGCAGGAACTACGTGTACCTATGTACAGCACGTTGATGTGCTGATGGTGGTCATGGGAAACAAATGTCTCATCTTTAAAGGCCTACACCACGGTCATTCTGAGGATTGGTGGCCCAAAGATACGCCATAGTAACTGTGAAAGACAACTTGTCCAGACAGCATCGACCTTGGGGGATGATGAAATACTCTTCTTTCTTATCTTGATGCCGGTTCCTGGGCATCGAACGTCAATAACGTAAAAATCGCTGTAAGTTGAGACGGTAATTTTCGTCTTAATTCATATCCTCGTATGTCTAACTTGTGAAAGTGTCTTTCTTGTTTGTTCTTTTGCTTTTAATGCCTCACGGAGAGCACGAGAGACGGAAAGACATCCTGTGACGTATGGAGCTTTTCTGCGTATGATCATGTGAAAAAAAGTTGTCTTGGAGAATTCAAGTGAGATGTTTTCATGAATTTGAGTAATATGATGTACGGTTGATGAAAGAGTCAAAAGCAACACCTCTTTCTCATGGTAAATATCGTAAATATGGCTCATGGCTGCAACCTCAGGAAATAAGGAAAGAAGACTTTGAACGTCATACAAACAGGCCTTGAACCGTTGCGGAAAAAAAGTAACGCGTTACCATTACCGTCACTTTTCAGAAAAAGCAATGTGTCACCGTTAGCGATACCGTTACTTTTACAGAGAAAAATGGCCTAAATCGGGGAATAATAAGTTTTATACAATCTTTTTAACGTTTAGTAAATGTGATGTAATGAATATTTTGGGTTTCCGCCATGACACTAGTAATGACATACGTCACAGAAAATGTAAATTGATAACCTTAGTCGCAGCCTCCCGTGAATATTTTTTTTTGAACCCATCTGTAACAAATAACTCACTGCATTTGAGACAGACATATCAAAAATTCGGGGATGAAACCTTTAGACATTTATTCTTTTCCTTGTTTAATAAACAAGAAAATAACAGTAAAGTGAGGGTTAACAAAAACTGTTCCGTTAACGTTACTTTTTCAGAAAAGTAAAGCGTTACTCAATCCCTGCATACAAATGTTGTTTGTCTATGGCATTAGCTGAAACTCTAGCAGATTAATTCCAACAAATTGCCTTCAGTCAGAAAAGGGATATTGAAAGTGCTAGATTCGCTCAAACCCAAGACCTCCTCCGGCAATTCCAACGTTACGGTAAAATATTGACCTTTACTTCTGTTAACCTATCCTCAGGTTATTGGCCTCTCGTTTCAAAGGCGTCATGGATCGAATCGTCCTTGTTTTGAGTTTAGCACCCAAAGCTATTCGAAAACCAGCACAAAATGAGCCATACCTCCACCGTTCTTGTAGCAAAGATATGGGAATCTCCAGACATTGCCCAATCCCACCGACACCGAGATGCAAGAGAAGAGGAAGTCCCACTTGTTTCCCCATTGTCCTCGCTCGTGGCCGTCCTCTCCCTCAGTATCACCGCCACCGCCTTTGCCAGCCTCCTCGCCATCGGGCAGAATGATTTGTGGAATGTTTTGTCCAACTTTGAACTCGATGAAGTGGTCGTCGTGGTTCTCGTCTTCATCTTCATCCTCGAACCCTGTCCCCTCCTTGCGTTTCTTGCCCGAGAAATAGAAGGTGTTTTTGTTGTCCGCCTTGGCGGGATTGGTTTGGGCCGTGGAAGAGCCCGGAGTGGTCATGGTGCTTGGAACGTCGTTGAGCCGAAATCAACTCAATGGGAAGCGCAGCACTCCTGAATGACAAGGTCTTGTTGGGGTCCACAAAGTATTCGGCCAAGAGGGGCAAGGAAATGTATCGCCGGCTCATTCACGAATTGCTGAAATATTGAAGTGTCTAATTGATTTCTTTTCGCGTTGTGGGACAATCGATTCATAAAACGGTACAAATTGATGACAAGGACGAATGGATTCAGTATCTCAAGTTATGCTGACATGCTTGCAGATAGCTGGGAAGTGACTGCATTTTCAGCCAAAAAAGACACGCTCGAACATCCTGTATTCCAGTCACACAAGCGATCAGAACAATTTTGGACGGATCACTTCTCAATGATGGAATGGACAAGAAAGCCAAGTTTTTTAGTAAACACATTCCCTTTGCTCAATGCACTCTTACTCTCCCTCTCTCTCTCTCTCCCTCTCCTTCTATGTGTTTCCTTTTTTTCCTCTGTCTCCTGAGAGGTGGTACAACTGCCTCAGATACAATCATGGAACACGTGGAACATGCATAGTTGACTCAATCCAACTGGGAGGACAATTCTGCACCTGGATCAATGGGCACTCACATGACCAACCGATGAAGCCTATCCAATCCGACACTATCCTTAGGCACTTAATGATCCAGATGATGATGATGATGATGATCTAGACTTTGTTGTTGTTACCGTTGTTAATATCACCTCGAAATCCAGTCAATTGAGCGGAAACGCGACTCGCAACGTAGAACCCCCTGCGTTCCTCGGTAAACAGTACGTATTTCAGCCGACCTTTCTCTTCCACGCACCTGAAGCCACTGTAGTGTGCACCCAACGGACTTGCATTGAGCTACGGAGTTGTTCACTTTTTCTTCTTCGTCTTCTTCTTTTTCCCCTGAAAGTGCTTTCAAATTTCTGTCCTGGTGGATGGGTGCGTGGTGAGTGCCTGTCTAGGAGGCTGAAAGGTCCGCCATAGTTTACTGAGGCCATCGCAAAGAGTCGTAGAAGTGCAATACTCGTACGTACTTAGCATTTCCCTCCTCGGTAATCAGTCCATGAGTATTTTGGCTGCTAGCTTTAACTTCGAGCGTGTGGTGAGAAAGTGGGAGCTAGAGCTCTTCGGTAGAACTAGAACTTTGAACATATAAACAGGCGTAGAGGTACACACACCGGCAGAGTTTGTGGAGGAAGCACGCCAAAACTTGACACCAAGATTCATAGATACTTTCTTCAGGCTAACATAGTAATATGATCTTTAGGTTATGAACACGATAATCTAACTAATCATAGGGATCTATGAAACTCGGTGACCAACTTTCCATTAGGGTCCAGAGATGGCGCTGGAGGGATGAAAGTCTTGAGGCCCAACAGAGCCAGCCAGCCATCTTTTGTCTGTGGTACACGTCTCTCTCTACACACGTCTATACCGCCATACCGGGTGTCGAGGATAAGATTAGACAAATTTGTCACTTTCACATAAAAGCATCATAAATTTCTAAAAAGGTAATTTTGAGAGCTAAAATTCTAACATGTTATAGGTTAGACTATGTAAAATTTACGTTATTTTTTGACATTTTTTTTATTTAAAGCTAAGTTTTCGAAATATGATCCTTTTGAAGCAATGACTTTAGCCAATCTGGTCCGAAAACAGTGACAAAAAGTGCGGATTTTGGCTGGAAAGAATTTTCAATGGTTGATCAATTCGACGGCCAAAAACTTTAGTTAAAGGGGATCTTTCTTTGCAAGTTTCTTTCTGAATATAGGACAACACAGCATAGTCCAGAGTTTTAAGATCTGGAGAATTTGGGGGGCCATAGTTTAGGCCTCCAAAACAGCATGACCTCATTATCCCAGTAGGGGATTGTCCTTTTGCTGAATGAGCAGGAGCAAAGTCCTGTTGCTATACAAAGGGCCAATTTTATGCTACCCATCTCATCCAGGGTATCACTGTAGACTTAAAAACCTCAATTTAGGCATCTGCATTAAGTCAAATCCCTCTGGCAACCAGATTGGAGATCCAATCCAATACATCACATTGTTTTGCTTGGAACTGTCTTGATCCATCTTTTTATTCCAGCTATCACTCTTGGATATCTAACTGCTGGTGTTCTTGCATTCCTAGGAGGGGGATTATGGTCACCTTGCCAATCAAGACAGTTTTTGACATCGCAAATTGTCCGGCGGCCACTTTAAGGTTCCAACTTACTTCTTTAGAAGTGTATCCCGCACACAGCAAAGTTACAATGGATTCTCTTTTTACTTTCATAGATTTCAGCTTTGACTTTTTTGTATTTTTGTTTACATAAATGAAAAGAGCGGACAATGACCAAAAAAATGAGATAAAACTCACGCAACCTTGAAAGATTTCAAGGATTTTAGAAAGAAAAAACTGTGTGTTTAATCTTATCCTCGACACCCGGTATACTGGTGGGTACGAGGGGCTTTCAAAATCAAATACATTCGCTGTATATATCTTTCGAGATTGGTGTAAGAGCTTAGGTTGCAAAACTAGAAATCAAAGTGAACCTTGATTTGAATTTTTATCTCGCCCATGGCATGTTGACTAGCGAAGGAATCAAATAAATTTTCAAAATCATGATTGCCAGAAAGCTACGAAAGTCAAAATACCACCCTG
>NC_081448.1:6022567-6076927 GCF_007210705.1 Tigriopus californicus
TATCCTTAGGCACTTAATGATCCAGATGATGATGATGATGATCTAGACTTTGTTGTTGTTACCGTTGTTAATATCACCTCGAAATCCAGTCAATTGAGCGGAAACGCGACTCGCAACGTAGAACCCCCTGCGTTCCTCGGTAAACAGTACGTATTTCAGCCGACCTTTCTNGATTATTTATTTGATCTCATCAGAAATCTATCCCCCTTCCATCCCTAGTTTAGATTCGTTCTGCCGTCGATCTGGCAAAGGCGCGGAAGAACGCCAATGAAAAAAGGAGGGTTATTCGCCAAACAAGGGCCCTTACTTGCAACTCTACACGGCCCGAAGAAAACGGCAAGAGGCACGGTAGATTGCTAAATAAATTTCTCTTGCCTTGCTTCGGACGCAATTTCCTTTCCAGAGATTATGGGACCCGGGGGACTAACTATGAATAAGATTTTGATAGAGTTAGCCAAAAACAACACAAACGCATTATAATTCAATGAAAAGGAATTAGCCCAATCGACGACCCATTATTTGGTGGAGGCTTAATGACAAAGCGCCCTCTGAAGTGCGGAACCTAAAACATATTTCGTGCAGCGTAAGGGGGCTATCCCTTTGCCTAACCTCTAACTTTTGCTGCAATCTTAAACATAGGCAGCGTCCAGAAGCTTTTGTATCACAATTTCGTCCATTGTAAAATCACGTTATCATCGGGCCAGTTGGCTTTGATATGCCATGGCCAAATGGAAATAGGACAATCATAACCTTGCAACCTTAGCTACCAGACCAATAACAAAAAAATGTTAAAGAGAATACATAATGATTATGAAAGCACCTCGTACATAACACCGTGGAACAAGCACCTTTCTTCCCCCTTTCTCTTCTAGCGCCGAGATTCGAGGACTACATACGAGGTGCAGATCTAGAAAGAGAGCGAGAGAGAAAAGGAGAGCATGACGTGTGGAAATTCCGCTCCACTATTCCACTTTTCAGGATGCTGTCCCCGCCCCCTGCACTTCAAAAAATTCCCGTCTGATTCCCAACTTAATGACCTCTCTGTTAAAGTGGAGAGAGACAGATTTTTCTAGCTATAGATCATAGAAAGAAGTAACGGAGATTAATGGTCGGACTTTGCACTATGTACACGCACTTTTGCGGCTAGCACAAAGACACTATCAGCTAACAGCTAAATATATATCGATTGGGACATTGTGCTTATATTTTTTTAGGTCAAGAAACTGCTGTTGCTTGATTTTAGTTTCTCAGCGGGTTTCGAGCCATGAATTCTGAAATTCCAGCAGAACTCAATTTTGCACACAGAACTTAGCTGAACTTATTTACAAATTGGTCTGTATTCTTTGTAAGAACCTTCGTTTTCCTGCAGTTGAGTGATACCCGGCCAGCTTTCTAAGGACCAATCACATTGAAATCAGATTTCAAGTACTCAGGTGACTAAAGCCAGCACACTCAGACTCAAACAGAATTAAGTGAGATCCAGTATCAATTTGCCGAGATGGGCCTAGGATCATCAGATGGACTCAATTGACGGCATTCAGTGGGACATTTCAAATACTGAAAGCCAAAGAACTGAAATCGCGGGGGGAACGGGTACCCTTGAGGTATGCGGCGGCAGTCTAACATATAATCTCTAGATGTGCACTTTACGAATACAGAGAGTCAGTGGAAAGTCTAATGTTTGAGATAATTTGGGTGCCAATGACTTTGGAGTCCTTAGGGATGTGTTCCCGTTGTCTTCTTTTTTTACCACACCCTGAAATTCCACTCATTGAGGAGGGCCTCCACATGCTCTGCCCATGTGTCAGTTGTGGAAATTGGGGCCCGAGCAGCCTTCAATGAATTCGAATGTACTACGTTAGAATTCTTTTGTTGAGTCCATCCAAAAGGTCTTTATGGAAAGGCCATAATGAACACATTCCAGGCCCTAAAATTTCTAAATTACTGATTTTTTATTGTAATCATATTTTATTTGGCGAAAAATTAAGGTTCAACTCGTCTCAACATTTTTTTCATGGAAATTTATTGCTTATTTGAACCAAACGGCCCATTTTGAATAAGTCACCCACACGCCGCTAAAAGCCATTGATTTGGAAAATCGACGATAAATGGAAGCGTGAAAATGCGGAAACTACTCACGCAACACTGAATTGTCAATCACGTAACCGCGGAATTTTCAAGTGTCGATAGACTAGGATAGAAATTAGACATGGATGTTAGACCGCCCAAGGCTTGAGTCGATGGTTTTCGCACGACGAGATGGATGTGCGTGGAGCGTCACATCATTTGGCATTTGTTTCACTGATTGAAAAGATGATTCACAATTAGAGGTCCAGTTAATTGCGTGGCCATTACAAACAACAACAACAGTAATGGGGCCTAATGGCTATCAAGGGAAGGAAAAAAAAGCGTTGTAAAGCATGGAGGATAGCCATGTGAAGCAAAGACTGTCGTCGGTCTTTAAGTTTAGACGACGATAGGCGCAAGACAATCGGCATGATCTATTGGGTTTTAGAAGTATGTGAAGGTCAGAGCCAGTACTTGTTTCCGATGGTCGACAGTTCTTCCTTCATCTTGTCCATCTTTTTAATTTTTTTTTTAGCCTTAGTAACCTAGAATTGAGACTGGAAGCTTTCCTGAAATGTGTTTTTTCTTGACAACGCAACAAGTCAAGCAAATGTCTTTTTTTGCGGACTTCCTTACCGTTACTGGGAAAAGGAGCCCCAGCAATTCAAGCAGGAAAAAGGTATCAATTATTTTAGATTTTATATTCATATAATATTTGATCCACCAATGAATTAAAGTTGGCAGATCTGGCCAGCCCGAATGTAGGGTTGATCAGGTATTTTGATCAAATAATGGTCTAATTCTGATTTTAAAGGATGCTACTGGATCAACATCTACATATTCCCTACCAATATTTGAGGGCAGCAAATTGAACAATGAAGGAGCCCAAGGAATTACGAAGAGAGTTGGACTTCATTGTTTTAACTAGCCTGGAATCTCAAGTGCGTGAAGGTGCTCTCAAAACGCACGCTAAGCCTTGACGGTCACTAGAATTGACCCTAAATCTTGGGTTGGGACAAAGCTCATGGATGCTTTTGAAGACGTGCAGTATCAGATACATTTCGTACCTTCTTTGAATACTGTAGGCTTCAAGGCTACCCTTGTAGGCTACCCATTCAAGGCTTTTCCAATACGAGAGCTCTCTCATACCCACAATATTCCTGGTACAATATGTTTGGAGCTGCTCGACCTTTTGCAAACCAGCTGAACTTATTGGAGCCCAAATGGGAGGGGCATATTCAAGATGCGGCTGAACAATCGACTTGTACAGAGTTAGCATTGTGATACTATCTCTGGACCAAAACGTGCGATATATCCAACCACATGTTTGAAAAGCTTTATCAACTTTCAACTGGATATGCTCATTGAATTTTCCATTATTTTGGAGAACTACACCTAAATCCATCATGGATGAGAACTGTTGAATGCCCTTAACTTCATCATCTAATAGTGGAGTGTCTAATGGCGTCGACCCAAAGGTCATTGAGCAGAATTTCATCCACACCCATGGTGACTCCAATTGATTCGTCTTATTCGACGTTTGAAACCATTAATTATAGCCGGTATCCACACTGTTTTCTCAGGCTTTGAATCTATTTCTAATATCATTGACAACTTGGCGGCTGATTCCCAGGTTCTTTGCAATGAATGAGACTTGTCTTCCGAGTGTGGTCATTTCGATCCCAACTTTCTTTTGACATTTATAATGATGCCGTTCATAATATTAAAAAAAGTTAGATATCAAAGCATTGCCTGGATACAAAATTTAGCCCTTATTAAGCCTAATCTTAAAAAGACGACAAACCATTATTAAAATCTAAATTGAAAGTTTGCCAAGTCAAATATGCCGCATGAGGTATTTCCATAATGGCATCACCTGTCTGGGAAACCTTCATATTCACAAAGATCAACGTGAGCTTCAACCCAAAATACTAATTGAAGCAGGGTATAAGGGTTATGGGTTGGAACTTTTTGAAGAAACTTGCTTCAAGAAGGGGCGTTTTACATCGGCCATCAAATTTGATCATAGTGGAGAGAATCGGTCCAATCCCCCAATTGAAAATGATGACTTATGGAGCCCTCGGTATGTATTAAAGAACCATTGGTGCCGATTAACAATAAGAAACAAATGATTTCGACCTCTGTTGCTGTCTGCAAACGAGAGTGAAAAACCTGGTACATCTTCACCTGAATCGATATGGAACCACATATTTTTGGGGGTCCAGAATCGAGAAGGAACGAATAGGATTTGAGCCAGCCGAGGCCGGTCTACTGGCGGCGTAATTGTTTCCCCATTTGAGAGACTTCAACGTGCTGGAGTGATCGCGGCGAGGATCGCTTGATAAGAGCGACAAGAGAAAGTACTTCATCTTTTACCGAGTGCACCATATTATCATCTACATATTGATTCCCATGGACTTAATAAAGTAGAAATCAATTGTAGTGAGTCGGAGAGCTTTAAGACATAAAGTTAAAGTGTGCAGAAAAAATATCGAAGAATCCTATTTCTCAAATACATCGCCTTTGACGGCCACGCAGGGTTTGAGTCTGTGACAAAGTTGGCAAAAATCTTCTTCATGTTCTCATCGTCCATGGTGGCCCAGGTCTTACCAAATGTAGCCTTTAGTTGGCCCACGTTGTGATGGATGGGGGCACATACCTTGGTCTCCACATTCCCCTAGATGTTGTAATCCAAGGGATTCAGGTTGGGGCTATTTGGGGGCCAAACCAATGTCTCCCAAAATCCCCTAGACCCCAACCTTTGTTCAAGGTAGGCCTGGACTTGGAGAGTCATTCTGTACCCTGAGTAAGTGGATGTCAAATCTATTGGCAATTCTCATGGTGGTCTCACCTTTGTCATATTTGGCCAGGACCCCCTTTTACAGTTCCTCCATGTTTAAAAGCCTCTTTTGTCTATTTCTAAATGTAGCCCGACAACGTGTTCGAAAATGGTTGGTAATGATTATATGCAAGCTTTGCAGGTTGGGCAATTTTGGAAATCAGCTCGACTTTTGGACACCAAAAGTGTCCAAAAGTGGACAAAAGTGAACAAAAGGGGACACAAGGTGTTCAAAAGTAAGCTTAAGTATGGTAAACAACGCATGGAATCATTACTTGTAAAATGTAAACTTTGTGAATAAACATAGCAAACATAGTTGCAACTAACGTTTGTACAAAACTGACAAATTATTTCACTACTTTTTTTGGTTCCGAAATATACATTGCAATTTGAAAATCATAATCAAGTATCTTGATAAATAACTGAGTTATAAAGTTAAATCAATATCGTTCATCTATATTACTAAGAGCATTAATGTAGTTTAAAATCCAAAAAAACCTACTTTACAATACTTTTAGCAACTTGGTTATGAAAAACAAATGTTATATATGAAAGAAATATCCTCCTTAAACTTTAGCAATAAGGTATGTTCATTTTTTAGTATTAACTGTTTTTGAAAGGAATTCCCAGAAGGCTCATGATTTTTAAAGAAAAATAGTCTTGCAAAAAATACGTAATAATGTTGAATAATCAAATCTAAACAATTATAGTGTAATGCTAAGCTGTCCTAGTTCTTGAAAGCTTTGCGCCAACGATGCACTGGTAGACGGAGGCTTGCTGTCTCAGGAGAGAAAAAAATAGGTTTTAAAAATGCCTGTAAGAAACCTTCCGTTGGGTATGTAAGAGATATATAGGAATAGAGTTTTAAAGACTTATCTTACTTTTGACACCATCAATGAATGAGCTATTTCTAAAAAAAGTTAACAGTTTCAAGCAAATTTTCCGAAAGAGTTGTAGTTTTAAAGTTTTATGGTTTTGTCCGCTTGGTGTCCAAAAGTCAAGCTGATTCCCAAAATTGCTCATCCTGTTCCCAAGCCGTACTATCACGGCGCTCCAACCCACTCATCAGTTCCAAGTTCGGATTGTTTTACAATGTCTAGAAGATGTGCCCCCTCCCCCGCCCAGAATTGCCGCCCATAGACTAATGATCCACGCCAACATAATCATATGATAGAGATGGGCCAAAATTAGCACTAAACCTGGATATGGCCTTCATGCCGAACGTCTACCGGGGGATTTGACCACGCCTAGAGCGCTATCTTGCGGTCAATGGAGCTCATGAGGAACAAAACATTTCATTCAGTAAGCTTAAGGAGCAAAATGAAAAAATAAAGTCCAAAGTCGATTGTGAAACACAAAAGTTATGCTAAATATAAGATAGAAAACTCAAATCGGAACAATTTTGTTGGAACATGGTAGATGGGTTGAAGGTAGATAAATTTTGCATATGGTGTTTGAAATTTAATGCCAAGTCTTATTCAAATTTGGCCAACTAAAGCCTCATTATCAGAAGAGTCGTCTACAGAATGGATACAACCAGAGAAGTCATTCCCTGCATCACAAGCGAAGCTTGTTTAGTTGAAGTATTGAATTTTTTTGTGCTTCATTGACCCATCGTTGAGCCTTTGATATTCCACACACATCATGTTCAGCAGGATTTAATTGGAAGTATCGAACAGGAACCTTATTTTCCAAGGAGGGAAAACGATGCACCTGGAGTGAAGTGTCACTGTCTGAGGATTGGAAGATGTGGAAAAACTTGGTTGCATAGCCTAAAATGGTCTTTAGACGAAAATTTGGTTTAGCGTTTGAGAACCAACTGTTGTGGTCCATAATATGGCCCGTTTTAGTATAATGGCATTTGCAGACGGGAGAGGAATATAAGTACTACAACTAAATATAACCGCTGTTCTTGATTTGTCCAGAACTAACAAGTTTATGGCTAATTGTTCATTTGGCCGAACGATATGGCACGATATACAAGTCAAAATGACAAGTTGCATGACAAAAAAGCAAGCTTGATTAACAGATCAAAAGTATATTACACCTTCATTATTCCCATAACCCAAAGTAAGGCTCATGTTTCCATTAACTTTTACTTAAAGAATATGCTGTCATTAATCAATAATTTACAGTTCAACGCCAGCTTTTGTAAATGGCTGTGTTTCTAAAATCCTTCAAAAATCCTTTATTAGCACCCATTGAAGGTAAATTTAGTAAT
Organism: Tigriopus californicus; assembly: GCF_007210705.1. Taxonomy (NCBI): domain Eukaryota; kingdom Metazoa; phylum Arthropoda; class Copepoda; order Harpacticoida; family Harpacticidae; genus Tigriopus; species Tigriopus californicus. Next base: position 6,029,695 of record NC_081448.1, read on the forward strand.
CATATGAGGTTTATTTTAGATATATTCTAAAAAAACGGTGGAAAGTTTGATTTCATTCTCAACTTATTTCACATTTTTTACCTACATTTTCAATCATCTTAAAATATCCATGATAGCAGCATTTGAAAACAATGAGGACATCAATAGAGCCCTTTAAGAATATATTAGACAAATAAAAATGTGCTTTTATACTTTTTACTTTAAATTGCCTGCTTGCTTCAATGGTCACCTACTGTACAATTAGTAATCTGGGTATGTTCGGAGAGTCACGTTTACACACCAAATACTCTAATTTCTTGTTGGCACGAAATATTGCATTTGAAGATAAATAAAAGTTAAGGTCAAACCATTACAAAACTATGTGTCATTCAATTTTTTCAACCAATAGCCGATCTTGAGAAAGGATCATTTGACATAGGCTTCCTACAACATGTAATGCACAGCCCATCCTGTTGTGTAACTGGGGTGTTGGCAATTTGCTAGTTGGATTGTCAACACACATTTCCAATGATCTTAACTGGCAATACAAATACAATCAAATAATATTGCAAAGGAATTTGGGTTTGCTTGAGTGAATCAAATGCATATTGTTGCGATTACCTGCCATTTGTCCTCTTTGTTGCTTTCAAAACCGTTCTTATCTTCTGCAGTCATTATTTGCGACGATATTTTGTTTCTTTTCTTTTTCAAATTTAAAGCATTTTCTTGATTTATTATTTTAAGAGGATGTCTTTTTTGCATGCTTTGACCAATTAAGATGCATAATTTAGGTTTAGCCCATATTTTTGGCATATTTTGACCAGCTTTCATGCATATTATTTTGTCAAAAATGGACAATTTTTCTGCATATTTTAGCCTTCTCTTTTGACTGTGGATATTGGTATGGATGACTTCATTGCATCCTAATATGCAGTTGAAAGTTGGTAAAGCTTTTCAAACATGTGGTTGGATATATCGCACGTTTAAGTCCAGAGATAGCATCACGATGCTAACTCTGTACAAGTCGATTGTTCAGCCTAGAGTGCCCTCTAGTCCAGCGGCAACTTGAATATGCCTCGCCCTTTTGGACTCCAATAAGTTCAGCTGGTTTGCAAAAGGTCGAGCAGGTCCAAAGATGTTTTGCTAGAAATATTGTGGGTATGAGAGAGCTCTCGTATTGGAAAAGCCTTGAATGGGGACTCTACAGTATTCAAAGAAGGTACGAAAGGTATCTGATACTGTACGTCTTCAAAAGCATCCATGAGCTTTGTCCCAACCCAGGATTTAGGGTCAATTGTAGTGACCGTAGAGGCTTAACGTGCGTTTTGAGAGCACCTTCAAGCCTTCGACAATCAAGGCTAGTTCGAACAATGACGTCCAACTCTCTTCGTAATTCCTTGGGCTCCTTGATTGTTCAATTTGCTGCCCTCAAATATTTGTAGGGAATATGAAGGTGTTGATCCAGTAGCATCCTTTAAATTAGATTTAGACCATTATTTGATCAAAATACCGGAAAAAAAATTCTCGTCTTGACCTGCTGGGATTCCAATCCCAGCAGTGGTAAGGAAGTCTGCAAAATTTAATAAAAATATTAATCTTGGCTTGGAATGGAAAACCCAATCTCGTCCCAAAATCGACCAACTTAGCATGTCTATGGAGCACGACAGTAGTTGAGTGAATAGATCTCTGAAACCTCGCTAGAAGACGTTTCAGTTTTGCGTTATCTCTTAATGGATTGCTCGAACATGAAGATAAAATTCATTGAGTATTCTCTCTGCGGGGGATGCATCTGATAAGGAGGTAACGCATAGCTCTACAAAACCTCGCTAGAAGACGTTCGATCTCCGACCGAGCTTTCCACTTCACTACTGACGTACTCCATGGCTTTTCTGAGAGGGTATTTTGATTCCCTTAAGTAATGTTTCAAATGCCTGGTACTTGTTAGGAAAAGGAATGTTTGTGCAATGTATCACTCAACTTCGGCCAAATCAACTGGTACCTGTTACTCGTTTGGTTCATTGAAGAACGAGTGAAGCCCGGCCAATTTACCAGTTCAAGATTGGAATATGACTCCTAATAGACATTTTCATCTCACATATTGAGATGAAGCATTCGCCGGATTTACGGTATTATACTGGCATGAGCCGCATTTTGGATAAGCTTACCGCCAATACAGATATTTTTTCTATTTCCCGTTCTGAAAAAAAACCAATCATTTGTGTCATGCCAAGCTAAGTTGCTCAATAATTTCAAGAAGAACAATTCGGACAATCAATGTTATGCGTATGTTCATCAACATATTTGGGGCCTCGGTATTCCCCTCGTTAGCATTTTACGTTTCATTCACATAGTTATGTGCCACTTCATCTATTTTTATAACAAATGCCGTATCTATCAAAAGGAATCAATCTCAGCGTCTTATAAGAAGTGGCAGGTTTTCGAACAACAAAATACTGATAATGATAATTTCGTGTTTCCCTTCTTTCAATCTGTCACTTGTGCACGTTCCATTCATATAATATATATATGTGGCCTCTTGTGACCTATAATGCCATAAACCATAATTGGAGCACTTTGAGTTTACTGTGGTCATGAGAATCTTAATTATGTATTGGCAGACTTCGCTTTATAAATATCAAATGAAGCGCAAGCAATGGTGGTTTAACATTCCAGAAGAAATACCTGCTATTCTCAAATGACTTTTGACAGAAAATATTGGTGTCTTTTGCTCTTGGTAAGTCCTCTGAGTCATTAGTCAATAATTTTTAGCATACATACAACAATAAATGATAAATTTTCCTATATTTTCCAAATGGAATCAAGATTAGATGCATGTCATTTTTTTAGTCTATTTGTTTTCAATTGGCCCGGGCTGATGCAGAGTATGAAGCTCTTAAAATATTGACCAGCTTGAATGCATTAAAAAGGTACTAAAGTAGTATCGTTCTAAAGGGACCAAGAATCAGTCGGCTTTGGCCTTTTCTAGGTACAGTAACTCTTGCTCTCACTACAACGCTCTGTGGTGAGCAGTGTTACCTTGTGGCTGGAAAACAATCATTAATTCCATGACAGAAGGCAAATTGTAATGTAGTTTCATGGTTCTTTGTCAACACATCGTTATTTTCAAACCCTCCATGTACCTAATTATTTCCAATATCCTACGGACAGTCTCTTTGAAAAGACTTGGCTGTCGCTAGTTTCTTAAAGAGGACATATCTGGGTACAAATATCTAATTCGGCTACGTACTATCGAGGCAATCAAAAGCCACCATTTCGTCGGATATTGAATATCATTCTATTCCCATTAAACGAGCGTCAAAGAAATGTTCCTCATTCTGATCAATCTCAGCGCCCTGTTTCTCAATTGCGGGGCAGTCAAGGTGTTTCGGAATGTATTGAACTTAACCGACCCATCTCCCGTGGGAGGAGCATCATTGCGTGGTGCTTCGGTGGAAATGGTTGATATTACCATGTGCATTCGGTTCAATTTTCAAATGCTGGGTTTCTATGAAGGAAAGAGTCGATTGATTACCATTGAGGATTGGCGAGAAGACGTTGAAGAACCTTCGTTCAAGATGCTTTGGTTTGGAGCCAACTATCCCACTTCGTTCTTCGGTATTGGTTATCCAGAGATGACAAGCTATCTACTTCAAGATCCAGGATCCCAACGATACGAAATCTGGATACCCAACAAATGGACCCACGTGTGTTTGAGTTATGAGAAAGCCAATTCATATTTGAGGATGGTCAAGGTAAGTTTGCAACTACAGGAAATCTGAGACCTAATGAGATACGTTTGACGTTGATCTTACAGGATGGAGTGACTTTAAACATCAACTTTGAGGATACGAACTTAAAGAATTTTACGATCCCATCAGATTTTCTGAATAAGACTCATATCGGAAGGTGCAGTTTTGATTTTCAAGGAGGTTGTTCAAATCCCGCTGGGCTATTGTCCGATTTCAATATATGGAACAAGGCCTTATCTGAGAAGGATGCCCAGGATTGGACCACTTGCCGGTAATGCACCAATACACGCCATGTCAGCACTGTAAACTCGTTTTTGGTGGCCATGCTATGCCAAATGTTTCAGATCATTTGCTAAAGGAAACGTGGTCAATTGGGAAGAAAGCGAGTTCGAATTGGAGAACATGGTGGAGGATGAGATCAAAATGGAGCAATTGTGCAAACCATTAAGGCCTGGCCACGTGTTCTTTCCTGACAAGCGAAACATGACGAGTGCGTTGGATATTTGTAGAAAAATGAGGGCACGCATATCGGTGGTAGCGAGCCGTCAAACTCAGGATCTACTCATCGAAGTTTACAGGGAGAGTCCTTACACAATTTGGACGGGGCGTGAGTCTCACCTTGTTCTCGCTCTTGTTCTTCAATTGCATGATTTCAAGATTCGTCATTCCCTTTGTCACTTTCAGCTGGATTTTGGGGTGGTTGGTGGGATTTGTACAACGAAGGTACTTTTGAAAACATCAATACCAGGGAACCTTTGGAACCTGACGCCTTTCAACCTTGGTATTTCGGAGAACCCAATGGCAATACCATTGAGAATTGCCAAACCGTTTGGCCATACCGTGATGCTTGGAACGATTTGTCGTGTGATGATCGAACCGAATTCTTTTGCGAATTTGAACAATCGCCGTACCTCCAAATGAGAGGTAGATCAACTATCACGGTTTCCTTATTGAATCCTTGATTTCAAACTAGGCTTCTTCTGCCCCAGGTTTATGCTTTGGATCATTGTTTGACTCAAAATTCAGCTGGATCGGATTGGTTGTGAATGGGAGGCATAGCTTCAATGGTTTTACCAACACTCGACTATTTTGGGACCCTCTTCTATCAAAGTGGCATCTAGAGTTGCTCACCGATCCCAGTGTCTATGCCACGACTAACACCACTGAATATCCTCTGGGTACATTCCTGTGGGACTTTCATGGTGACAAATGCAATGGGATCTTCACTGAACATTCCAAGGTGTCCATTAACTTTAACGCTTGCAATGGAAGCGAATTCAATTGCTTAGATGGCAGTTGTGTAGGCATTGGTTCGCGATGCGATGGACGGATTGATTGCGAGGATAAGAGTGACGAGTTTGATTGTGAGATGATCATCATCGACAAATCATATATCAAGGATATTCCCGCTCCACCCCAAGGGGATTTGACTCTCACTCCGATCAATGCCAGCGTGGAAATTCTTTCTATTTTAAGTATTGACGAAGTGGACTCCTACATCACTCTTCAATTCCAGTTGAATTTGGAATGGATCGATTCCCGATTGACGTTCCAAAACTTGAAGGAGGATTCGTTCTTGAATACACTCAACTCTATGGATAAAAAAAAGATCTGGATCCCCGAGGTACTCTTCTTTAACACCGAGGAAAAGGAAGAGTCCATCAATGACGAAAAGTCGTATATTACCGTAGCTCGGCTGGGCCATTTTCAAGAGAGCTCATATGAATTGCTCCAAAATACTCATATCTATAAGGGATCCGAGAATGTTTTGAAAATATCCCGTGTCTACACCGTCAAGTTCCTGTGCGAGTTTGACATGAATATCTATCCATTTGATAGTCAACAATGTCAAATGCAATTCATCATGAAAGGGAACTCTGGCAATTTTGCTCGTCTCAGAAAGAGCGTCTTGAGCTACACAGGAAAAATCGATTTGACCCAATATTTCATCAAAGGATGGCAAATCTATGAATCGGAAATGGCACCAAATCTCGACTCGGTCATTGTGGAAATTGCTTTGGGTCGCCGGATTTTGAGTGAAATCATGACCACATATCTGCCCACCACTCTCATCTGCATAGTGGCGTTCAGTACTAACTACTTTAAAGCGTTCTTCTTCGAGGCCGTGGTCACGGTGAACTTGACCTCGTTGTTGGTTTTGACCACACTCTTCATCAGTGTGTCCAACTCTCTTCCCAAGACGGCATATATCAAGATGATAGATCTTTGGCTCTTGTTCTGTTTGTTGATTCCATTCTTGGAAGTGATCATCCACACGTTTATCGATAGCTTGCGGCTGGAGGACGATCGGGAAGTCAATCATCATGGCAAGGCAACACCCATCGACGGCGACAACATGGAACCCAAGAAACTTTTTACCAAGCCAGATTTGAACGTAAACTCGCGAGCTAATCCCATGCCAATAATCATGGAGGTATCGCAATCTAAGAGGTCTAAGAATTTGATTGCTCGGGATGAGCAGAGCGAGATCAACGCCCGGATGTCCTTTTACAATAATTTGGTGGGAGATGATGAAAAGATACTCAAGATCTGTGTGCAATTGGCCAGAAAGGGATTGCCTACCATTTTTGTTTTGTTTGCCGTGGTTTATTTCGCAATTGGGTTTATAAAACGATCCAACACGACATTCGAGACCATTGAAAATTAAAAAACCAAGCACTTATTCTCGCTATACTTGAACCATCTAATCACGCAACCTTTGAAGAAAATAAAAAATTGGATCTGAAGCCTAATTCAGACTTACTTAGATTATGAATAGCCAGGGCATTAGTAACGAAATTACAGTAATTCGTTCGTTTTCTCGAAAAAGGAACTGTAATTGCATTACATCTTAAAATTGTGTATTTGTAACGACCCAAAATCTACAAGAATTACTCGTTACTCGTTCCTTTTTCAGCTTCCAGAATGGCCTTGATTTTTCGTTTATCTCGTGACACCTGAAGACCCTCAAAACTTAACAGAAATTGCCATTTTTACTTATTCCATCTAGCATATTTTGATCAAAGAAAGTCAGGGTTGAAAATTGTGTTTGCTCTTAACCGCTCTGAAGGTGTAATTGGTTTTGAATCTTGTTGCATTTGCTGCTTTATTTTTTACATCTTCTCAATCAAATTCCGTTGGACTTAAGCATGGAAAATGTCTCCTTGGCTTGAATATGAAGCTTCAAATTTCCAAAGCCTCTTCACTTCACTTCACTTAAGGATGGGCTTCTTACAGAGAAGCTTTACCAACTTCACAAAGTCTAATACTGTTTTCCATCATGAATTTTGCGGCATTGTTTCAAACCTTTAACAATCATTATCCCATCCAGGATCCCAATCTTGACTCCTCAACGAACTATGATGCAATACATTTTGAACAATTATGCCAAGATTAAATTCCAAGGCTCATTATTGAAAAATGTTGACAAGAAATCTTCAAATGTTGCGCATTAGGACTGCTTGAGTCAAAACACTCCATTTCTTTTGAGAAGAATGGTCTGGATTGGGTAAACCATAAGGTATTGGTCATCTAAAATTTTAGTAAAAGTAATTATAACGAGTAAAGCCATTACATTTTTTCAAGTAATGGTTGCGTAACAAATTACTATTTTTGACTAATGTAACTGTAACTGCAATTCGTTCCTTTTATTGAGGAAAGACTAATGCCCAGTAAATAGCGGGCAAAATATCAAACAGAAATTTACCATAGTAACAATAGATTTACCATTTATCTGATGTGATTGAGATATATGGTAGGGTATTTTATCAAAAGCATATCCCGGGCCTGAAGTATATCGTTAACTTTTGAGTAACGGTACCGGTAACACGTTACTTTTCTGAAAAAGTAACAATAACGGAGCGGGTTTTTAGCCTTCCCGTTACCGTTACTTTCTTCTCTANGTTACTTTTCTGAAAAAGTAACAATAACGGAGCGGGTTTTTAGCCTTCCCGTTACCGTTACTTTCTTCTCTACTTTATGAGCGATTTTTTTTTAATTCCCTCGCAAATGCAACGACTTTCTTGCCACTGGTAGGATCAAACAGATAATCGTAGGAGTCATTCGTTTCACGTCATATTTACTAAACGTAAAAAAATCGCATAAGCGTTTTTTCGCAGTTTTTGGTCCTCTTTTTCAGGAAAAGTAACGGGTAATGGTAACGCGTTACTTTTTTCGGTAACGTGCCCTGACTTAATTAAACTTAAAGCTAATTCTAATGTAGACATTGATGATAGTGGGTGTTTGGGAAAGGATTATTCCTAATATGTGTAACCTTAGTGCCAAAATGACGCTGGTTTTTTTTTAGATTTTTTTTTAACATTTAAATTCATCAACAAGTCAAACGCTAAATTTTGACAATTGTGTTTTCATTTTGGTGTAACTTACTTCACTTTTCTAAGCAGCAGTTTTACTTTCTAATGAAGCACATAAATTTTTGTTCTCGTTGATTGGCTTGAATCAACATTGATTCGAAAATTTGAGGCGAAAATTGCCTTATAATCTGAGCACTGTGTGTAGCAAACAGCCGGGTCTCAAAGACCAACTTTTCAGCGAAGATGATAAGATATTGTTGTAATGCAGATACATCATGGGACCACGGAAACAAGCTACCCTTTCCAGATGAACACACGCTTGTGACTCGTATTCAAAATTGGTCAGATTGGGAGACGTCAAATTCTATAATATGGGATCTGAAGGTTGGCTTGGGGCACTTGGTCATCTTTTGTGCCATATCTGTAGCGTTTCGAACCTCCTCCATTCACATGTCACAACCAACCACCACCTTGGCCTCAAAATGAATGCATAAAGCAACAACAAAGCAGCGTGGTGGACATTGTTGCCGTTTTCATCTTGGACACCTCCCTCTTTCCATTCGTCCTCATACGATCGAGCAAATCCATTCCTGTCAAGTCTTCGTACTTCTGGTTGGCAATTTGACTCCCAAATACAGCTGGAGTGGACATATTTTGAATGGTGGGTGCGTCCGGGTGGGTTGTCAGAGGCTCCCCAGCCCAACGAATGGTTCATTCATGTGGGCTCAAACCAAAATCATTGGAAGTCCAGCTAACTTGCAATGAGGTGGCTTGAGCTGTTGACAGTTCCCACTGTTTGGGTAGTTTGAATTCAAGGAACAAGCACCTTTGCGTAAAATATCCTCACTTCCATATCCACTCCGAATACGAGAAGAGTAGTAGATTGGGGTCACGAACCAAACGAAAAGGCAATGAGAAATGCCAATGTCAAAACCCGTTCCACGAATGCATGTTTCCAACCAAGAAAAGCAGTGCATGTAGACTGACTGATAGCATTATCCAGTGATGAGTTTGATTGCCAAATGATAAGCTGTGACAAATCTGGCCTCGAAGACATTAAGAACAATTCCGTAGAAATTAATTCGACCGTTTTAGATTGACGATGTGCTAACTTTGACCATAAACAGAGACCATGAAATGGCACCTTGTATCAGATAGTCCGCTGAAATTGTTAGATCCGAGCGGTAAATCCTTGCATTTCACAAGCGATCGCAAGCGTTTCAGATATGCGCGCACAAATAGCATAGGGTCTTTTCGATAATCAGCAAGTCCTAATGGTCTTCCAGGAGTCTTCCAGAAGTCTGGCAAGTGGATTTATCGTAGCGAAGAAACCTCACATTAAAACGAAGTTGGCTTTTCGTTTACCGCCATGGCTGACATTTACTCTTTGTTGAGGTTGACATGTGGCTTTACCCATTTGATGGTCAGAGGTGTCAAGATCAAATTCACCGTGAAAAAGAGGCAAGCAAGTTTGCAAAAGTTATCCCAAAGGACCTTTATTATGGCGTTCAATTGATTTAGCACAATAGTTCATTATGAAACCTAGTTGGCCTCAGGGGGCGGCAAAAAGTGGCAAACGGCTTTTCACTTGTCCAATGTACCGAAAATTATTCCATACCCGACCATACCGTGCTGTACATGTACGTAGTCTCTCGGGCGTCTGTTTTCATTGACCCCATTCAAGTCCGTCAATTTAGGCCTTATTACGTTTCTGTTCAGCCAAGCCTTTGCATAAGCTGGTATTCATCAAGATGATTGATATTTCGATGTAGTTTTTGCGTACCCATCCCATTTCGGGCAGTGATTCTTTACACCTCTATTGACACCTTCAGCTAGGCAGTCCGAAAAGAAACGAGTAAAACTCAACAATTGAACCATGAAGATGACCATATGAGAAGTTGTCCCACACAACAAAAACAGCTGAAAGATTTACGAATTTGACGAGCCTGAAACGAGAATCGACCGATTATAAATCCACTGGAGGAATTGGTCTATTTTTTGCACTCATCATACACTTAACACTAGCTTGTTCCGATGAGTTCGTTACTTTCAGCTAGTTACTACTTGGTTTGCTGACCATGATAACTGCCGTGTTCACCACTTTGTTCTATTCATCCACACATTCCGATCTAAATTTAGTGAAAGTCTTTGTTTAAATGTCCGCTCCAATAAACCTGAGATTTTATTTATTCCCGCAAAACCATGATCGCTCCTGAATCCACTCGATTGAAAGGCGAGCCAAGCGTACTTGACAACCAAAGAATATCGCTTTGAGTGGGAGAGTCAATGGACGATATCCTGTGGAGCAAACAAGGCTCCTTTCAATATGATGCTGTTTGTATAAAAGGATTTGCATTTTTCTTTTCATCAGTTTGTCATCCGTGGAGAGCTACTACCTACCGACCACTCGAACCCAGGACAATAAACAGAATTTTCCGACGGAACGGGAATGAATCCATGATATTTTGGTCCGTTGGTAGTGTGCTCGTATTATACGAGGGCTTTTTAGCCCACTAAACCAAAGAAGACAGGCCAGCTGTTCCTCAGTCTCGCCAATTGGGCTGCTTGGCATCGATCTCGAAAAACCGCGTTTACATTCCATGATTAAAAACTTTCGATTTGCAAAACTGTCATTTCAAGCCCACTCATTTTCGTTCGCACCGGCAAAAGATTGGTAGGCTTCACCAAGTACGTTCAGTTTCTTGCTATGTCGCTTTGGAGTCACCTCCATTTCACACAAAACTGCATCCTTTGCTCTGTCTTGCACAAAAAGAGTCACGATGTCAAGTTGTGAAAGTGTGTAATCGCATTCGGCAACCCTGATGTCACATCAGTAGTAAATGTTCATTCTCAATTGGACCACAACTAGCCTCACCAGTGAGATGATGGTTAGCAACCTGTCCAGGAATGTCATTGATAGATGAGCGCCCACCATGGACTCGAACCAACCAACCAATCCTTCATTGATGGTTGCCCCCCCACAAAAACATCAGGATAAAGTCGAACCAATGCCGAGGCTCCCGAAAACGGATTCCGAGGGAAAAGGGTGGCGATCGGGCTGTCGTTTCGATCCGAAATGTGCCAAAAACCACGAACCATTTTCTACTTCATCGACCATTGCGGCAAACATCTCTCTAATTTGAGGCTATTTTCGGATTGAAACCCCAATCTGGGTCTGGCAACATATCATTGTCAACGGAATGTCAACCCGATTTATTAAATGTGGAATCAATAAATGATCATTCTTAGAGGCAGGCAAACTATGCGTCATCCATTTCTTGTTATCAAACAATGTATTTGCATGTTGTGGGTTTGGTTTTGGTCAACGATCTCTACACTTTCATGCTACAAATGGGGAAAGTGTAGATAAGCGATCTAAAAGGCAGCGCAAACAAGGCAAAAAAATCTCCCCAGATGATGCTGATTCAAATCCCTCAATTAATAATTCACGCGTTAAAAGACGAGATGTGTTGTAGGGTCTTCGGTTTGATTCTCCTCTTCAACCTTTCTTACTTCTAGAGTTCTTTAGACCTTAACCACACTCACAACAAAAGACCGATCTGATGCCTAACGATGACATGGGCTGCTGAAATAAATGGACGATTCATTGATCTGGTAAGACTCATCCCTCCAGCATTGGTACTCATCAATTTAAACGAAAAAGCGAAAATGTCAGCATGTCGGCGGACACTTGGGAATTTGTTATTATTTTTATCTTTGACACACTTGTCCCGACGATTGTGAGTGAAGGGATGAAATCAATTGAAGCTCAAAAAAATGATCAAATAATAAGGCAGGGCAATTAAAGTTTACTTGACTGAAGAAAATGAGCCCTTTTCTGTTTACCTTCCATTTGACCTTTATGTTACTTTCAAGATCGTCCTTTCTAACCTAGGTCATAGTTTGGCGCTAATTCTCCATTCCACCGATGCTTTAAAATGTTTAAGCAATTGTTTCGACTGTTTTCGATAGTCGAATACTTCGATTAGCACTTAGTTCAGTTTCAAAAGTATATTTTAGGTGTAGGTTTCAATATTTTTAGGAAATATTTTGACCAGTTTTATGAATATCTTTTACATATTTTGACCAGCTTTTATGCATGCTATTTCATATCATTCGGATCAGCTAATATGAATCTAGTTATTGCCCAAACGAAGTTTTTAAGCATATTTTGTCCGCCACTAGTCACGATTAACGAATAACTTCCTTTTCTTTGCTCCACATAGCTTGGTTAGAGCACCGTCATCCATCAAAATGAACGAATGTACTCAAGGGATCGATGGAAAAGGTAAGCACACAATATTTGATTGTCGTTCAAGTGGACAGTTGAAGGGCGTTTTGGCACTCTTGTGCCCTCTAGGGTCTTCTCCGACATGACGGAGCACTCTGCAATTAAAATATTTGTGCCCTTACCTTCTACCATGACGTATTATGCCATTCCTTTGATCCGCGATTGACACATCGAAATCAAGAATTCAAAATGTTGTTGCCCTTTGAGGAGTCCTTTGATCCGACATCAGTGATAGATAGGCTAACGCTTCGAATTGCCCAATTGCAAATTGATTCACAATCAAGTTCAATCCTCTCCAGTTCTACGTACTCGTGCCTACGCAGAGGGGAAAATGTTCTACTTTTTAGGCAACCATAACGATGTGCAAATCAATTGGGAGAGGGCTAAAGGTAATATTTAAGGAGTCGTCTCAAATGGCGTCACGTGCCACATAAGGGGCATTCAAAAGCCTTTCGAGATACTCCAATTAGTGAAAAAAGTATGGCAGTAAATGCCCAAATATTTAGCCCTCCTGAGCAGCTGTTGAAAGGTAGTTCAGTCGAGATAAGAAGACTGGAACTTTTTTTCCAAGACCTAGGGATCTTTATGGGTATTTATTGAAGCTCCTCCAAAGCAAATACAGCCTAGACAAAGAAGCGACATCTTTAGAAACGGCTACTACAGGGCATTGACAATAAGAACAACAACAACAACGACGACGACAACAACAATAACAACTCAACAGTCAGTTTCAAAAGCCAAGAAAGAGGTGAATTTTCAAGAAAACGAGCCTCGTACATCAAGGACCACGCAACATTGGGAAAACTCACAAGAGTATCAATTCCCAAAGATGCTTTCTAGCAATATTTTCCAATTACTCGCTGAATGACATCAATCAGTTGAATCCAGATGCATACCTGTTGTTACGTCAGAGCTTTTTGGCTTTCACAATTTCAACAACTTTCAATAACGTGAACATTTTTGTCCAGTGCTTTTTCTTGTCTGAAGCACAAGGGTTAGTCAGAGGGCTGACTCAGACTTGAAGAATGGTCTTGTTGAAGAGTTACTGGGTGGTGGCTTGGCGTTGTTCTCTTTGGTGTTCAGTACTTGATGTGCCCGGTACTTGTAAACGAGGAAGGCAAATTATGCTCTCTTGACAGTTCCTTCTCGCCAGGAGGTCCTCCTTTCAATGTCCGAATTTGCCGCCTTTCCTACTCAAGTGTGTCAACAATCTCTATGGCGTCAATAAATACCCACCCGAGTCCGAACTCGAACGAATCTCCACATCAGTGAAGGCAAATACACATTCGCAGTGGATACACGAGAACCACTTTTTGGTATGGCCTCTCTAGAAGTAAGGGGAGCTCCAAGTTGACGATTGGTTAAATCCAGATAATGAGGTTTAAACATTAAACAACATTGTTTTGAGCCGCAATTGGATAAGCAAAAGCCAGGGGTCAAGGCGATTTCTTCCCAACCGTTATAAATGGTCACTCGAGGAATGTGATCTTTAGTTCCTGGCCTCCAAAATCCTTTCCATGTATGCTCATGCTTGAATTTTCCTACCAATTTCGAAGATAAGGAATGTCGGTTTACATGTCTCAATAGGGGCTAAGTTCTTTTTCTTGGACAACTAGGAGCTGAACCCGATTGTAGGAAGGGTCTAACCTTCAACATATGATGTCTCCAAGAAATCCGTGCATTATTTGCGCTTCTCAATTTTGCTCAGTAACTTTGCATTGATGAAATGGCTTACAGTGCTAGTGTCCAAAAGTATTTCCATTCCGGGCTTTAATTGGCCGGGAAATTTAGTGACTCTAAAGGCCCCCAAAAGGCAATGCCCGAATGATTTCTTGCATAGCCTGCATCTGAAGATCTAAAGTGGCATGTGGCATGAGCAAACCCAGTTTTTCCTAATATTACAAATACATATGAGGGAAAACTCCCAATTTTATTTCGATGCATCTCATTATCGAGCCCGTTACATAACTAAGATTTGACTCATAATGAGGTCCACATCGCAATGCACTTTATATCAGTCAGACCGAGACACCGCTAACAATTGGAAATGATATCCAAATTCCTCGGAACTTTTGTCAAACTCCAAACTCCGTAGGATTGGCGTTGGTGCCAAGCAAGGGCTTTGTTTGTTGGTGGCTTCAAAGAGAGTTTTCACCATTAGCAATTCCTCCCAATGGCGTTTCTCTCTCATCTCTTTTTCCATTTTATTTAGAAAGGATCTGTGAATGATTCTTGCAACTCATTTGAGTCCAATTTAAGCTCCATGATTCTTCTGTTTGGCTCCTTTCAATTTCCATGCGGAGTGACTTCATGCTGATGAAGGAGGGTTGGCATAAAGAATCGTGATCAACCTAATGTCTGTCTGCACATTATGGGCATTCCGAATTAAAAAGAACCCCCCCAACAAAAAAAATAGATCGTACCAGTGCGCCGTAGATTAGAGAACTAAGATTGACTTTTCGCTCTTGGACGCATGTGAATGATTCCTTTAACGTTAATGGCTTTGCGTCGCAGGCTGGCCGAAACCATCGTAGTGTGGATAATCGTTGGATGATCCTCTTTGTGCTGATTTTCCGCCGTCCTCGCCAAGCTGAAGAAAAATCAAGACAAATTAAAAGTCACAACTCACTTCATTTCGAATGCCAGCCCACCAAAGGGTATTAGGGTATGAAGGTGAAGGAACCAACGTTTTTCTTGAATGTGTGGCAGTTATGACTGCACAGTTCATGGATTGAATAAAAGTTTTGTTAGTGTAAGGCATTCTCTAAAAATTCAAAACGAGAATGACGATGATCAAGCTTATATCAAGTGTGAATGTTTGAGATGTTTTCAGTGATAAGGACTCCTTCTCTACGATTACGCTCTTAAATGTCATCATGATGAATTGAAAAATGTCTGGAATTTCCTTGCATCGCCTTCATTGACATAGCTTGAATCACTTCTAATAGGATTACGATTTGCATGAATTTGGAACTCCATGTTTGACTAGCCACCCGTGGGTAAGTTACAACCTTTTGACCCAAAAAAGCTAACCAATTTCACATGCCCTTACAATATGAAAAATCCAAGCATAAGCCACCTTTTGCCAGAAGATGAGTTCGACTGAACCTGATCAAGCGGGTCGTGATTACATCTTCAACTGAAAGCATGACTTGACAGGCCACCCCCAAAGTTTAGGCAGGGCGGCAGTCAAGTTCAATTTTCGTCGGAATCAAAGTAATGAAACAATCATATCTAAAAACCGCTTTCAAGGGAGACGGCCGACCAAGCAGGCCGTTTCATAGCTGTCCCATCGCCCTGCGGGGAGGTGCATAAAATATGTGCTTAATTTCCAAGAGGAATGCTGCGGGTCCAACCCTGAATATCCCAATCCTCTTTAGACTCACCCCTGGTGATCTAAGTACTTATGCGTGGAGAAGTGCCACCCTGGAAACAACTCGCCTAGTCTCGCGTGTGCCTTACTCGCTAGCTTTCCGCCCAAAGTGCTCCCTCTGTGGCTCAAGCCCTGAACTGGTCTGAGTTGGGCGAAACCTCCCCTGACGGCCACCCGGCCTATGGGGGTTAAGGTAATTCGGATTTGGAGATTTTTATTTCACTTGTGAGGAATTGTAATTGGATTTGAAAAGGCGGTGCTTTTTACGACGACGACCAGCCATGAATTCGTGGTAGATTGAGTTGTTGGTACGAGTTGTACGCACATACATGGAACCGCTTGAGAGCAAAACGGTGTTCGAAGCTTGGATTCGAGCCCCATTGATCTCAGCATGAAATTGGTTCGCTGGGAGCTTGAGACATATTCAGCTCTGATTTTGGCGGTTATCTCTCATGAAAGAGTGTGAGTGTGTGCTCCATTTAACCTGTTAGCTTTCGCGAAAAGAGGATTCTTCATTTCTGTTGGTGCGGGGAAAGAAACCCAAGAAGGTGAAATGGTCATGAGGGGGATGACGCTGATTGATCCCACTTCATTTCAAGCTTCTGACTGTGGATCAGTATGATATTCTATCATGCAGTCCCAAACTACGTCTCAATGAAGGAATTCATTCCCCATGTTCCCACTGTGTCTGCCTGTCTGTCTGTCTGTCCTCTCCCCGCACGTTCCCGAAACTCGCCGAAGAAAGATGTACGAGCGTATGGAAATTGAATCAAATGAAGACCTCACTTGTGTTAGAAATGCTTCAAGCTTGTAAATCGTCTTCTTGCCTTAACCGTCTGGAGCGATGTCTGGTCTTTCTAAAGCCGCTGTCATAGAATATTCAAAAAGAGGTGACTTGATAGAACAAGCTTTTTGAGAACCCGGATGGTGTAAACCCGACCCAAGAAGGATTTCAATTTGCGTGGGACGAACAACTTGATTAAATCATTTCTTTTGGAGATCAGTTTAAACTGACAAATTAATTAGCTTACGTGCATCCATCCACGGCGCACCAGAATGAGTTGCCTGCCATATAAGAAGCATGATAAATCTGCCAAACTAACAACAAAGGCAAGCAGGGATTGAATGCCAATCCTTTTGTTGAATTAACGAAAAATCTCGAGGTCAAACGAATGATGGTGGAGCTGTAATTTCTGACCATTCCGAGGACTAATCGTGGAGCTAATGGGGGAAAAATTGGCCAACAATAAAAATACCGACCATCGTGGAGCTGCAATCTCTTTGTCTGTCTGTGTGTACTCGAGCAGAACTCAACGACTTTGTCAAGTTGAAGATGTTTCCGAGTGACCAATAGGTATTGCCAATGACTTCAAGGCCAACCCAGGATTGCTGGTGACGTCCAATAACGTTCGGGTTTGCCAAAGTTTCCTCAAGTTTCCTCATCTGGGGTTAGCATCTAGCGACCCTGGCTATTAACTTGAATCCACCAAGATGCCACCCAACGATCAGGGGAGGTCTGGATTGCCTCCCGGATTGCTTGTCCTCTCCGGTCTGAATCGTTCGGACCATTCTCGAAGCTTTGCTCCATTCCAATGATGTTTAGTAGCCCAATTTTACTGATCTATTGAAGAGGAGGACGAAGCATTGCTAGGCTGACCCTAGCTGAATTGCGATCATCGAAAGGGTTCAAATTTGTAGTCCCTAATCCTGAAGTTGCACATCGTTTAGCCCTTGGAAGACCATCATTAGGAATTGGCTGTCTTACTAAAGTCTGAGAAGCACCCGCGAGGCTTGACTAATATAACCCTTGGATGGCTAAAAAGGGAGCTTTTAAAGTGAGATTAAGCCACCAAAATCCCCTCGTTCCGCGCTGTCCATGAAACCATGACATCTTGGGTACAAACGAGTGATTTGTTGTGAGCTCCGTTCCAAGAAGTCTCTATTGACTTTATGGCACCGCCAATGATGTGGGTGATGATAACTTGAACTTGGCTCGGCTTTTTTAATGACCCGGGTCGAAGTGGATCCAAAATGTTCTCGATGCACAAGGTGAGCGCCTCAAATTGTTTGCACTCGTGCATTTCTGAAGCGCAATTGTTTCAACCCGAATGTCGAATCATTTGACTTTGAGGTTAGCCGAAGATTGAGCCCGACGACGCTTGTCGATGGATCGAATACTCGTAAGACTTAGAATGCCACATTCAAATCATCATGAGCCAGCCCATTGCGGGCAGTTTCTCTCTTGATTGGCATCCATTTGTGGGAAGACTCATGCCCACTAACAACACCTTCATATTTCAAATCGCGTGTTTGCAAGTCCAGCAGTTCGTCTCATCCCTCTTCCTGCAGGCTCGAGACTTGACTTGGGGTTCACGGTCAGAGTTGTTGAGAGTATTACAGCGTAATAAGTGCGATGCGCATATTCAATTTCCGACATTTTTTCGCTCTAACAGAAATTCCTGGACATTATTGCACAAGAAAATGCAATGCATGCAGCTCGAACAAATCACCACCGTCCTCATCAGCATAGCTCATCTAGTCGTCCTTAGCTGTTACCACTCGCCATTGGTCATCATTGGTTGGTCAGATATTGGCTCCCTTCGGTGGATTTGTTCGTTTGTACCCATGCAGCAAATTAATATTTGTTTTCCTATCAACGAAAAACCGACTGCGCCACATTTCCGACTTGGGCCAGTTTGCTTGGAGATTACTTCCCAGCATGATGTCCGAGGTCATTCCAATCATCACGCAATCCATTCCAAGTATTTGAATTTCTCCACTCAAAACCAGCAATTGAAAGCCCCTCCATTAATTGTTAGTCGTCCACAAATTCCATCCCTATCTCGTGACCAAGCGTTGGGTATCACTATCGACTAAATCACTTATTTATTGTGGAGGAACGTATTCGAACTGCATTCATTCGCCAAATTTAGAGCTCGTAGAGACAGATAATATTTAAAACCCTTATCGGTAGGCCGACACTAGATTTGTTTGCAAAGAATCAGTAATTTACAAACAAGCTGGCAAACGCCGTATTCGAAAGTGTATTTCCAATTAAGGTGCGGCACATTGTACCAAGGTGAACTCTGAAGGGCGCCTGAAAAAATCATTAGTTCCAACGAGCTCCAAAGAGTCTGAAAAAGCATGTAGTGTCAACTTGGGGCGCTCAAAAAGAGACATTAAAATTCAAAGATGCTCGTTTGGAAACGACCCAACCCATTCTTCACTCTGCACTTTCAGGAGATAAGAAAAATAGAGTTCGAGAAAAAGACATCACCACAAATCTTGGCGGACGTCTTTTGTTTTTGTCGTTTCGGGATAACTCCGGGTTTTCCAAGTTCTTGTTTTTTCGCAACTAGCCGAGAGAAGTTTTTGGGGGTTACGATTCTGCCTGGTTTGTACCGATTTCCCGGTGACAGTAGTTGGAGCAAGGGAAATCGATACAATGTGCCTAGCTTTTAGCGCATTTTCCATCTTTTCCAACTCAGGTGTTGGAATGTGTGATGGTTGAAGGTTTGGCAACGTTAGGAGAGGTGGATATGTGAACAGGTCATGAGCCGTGACAACCAGAGTAACAAATTACTTTGTAACGAGCGACACTTTTCGTTTTCCCTTACTTTATTGGTGCGACTTTTTCCGTAAGCGACAAGTCGGGCAAACACTCAGATTGCATCTCTAACAGGTAAAAATGGTCAGGCCGTCCAAGCCTATTTCTGGTGTGAGTCCCGGACCACGTGATGCTTGACAATCTGAAATGAAATGAGCCAGAATTGTGGCTGTCAGGGAGGTCCCTGACGAACGCCAAGTTTATGGACAAAAATTGGAGATGGTCGTCCTGCCAAGTGTTTAAAAGGTTCCCTGTGCAAATGAAGAGGGCCAGAAAAATCTCGACACTTACGAGGGAAAGTCAAGAGGATGATTTTTCAAGTTTTCTTGCTCTCGCAACGGCCAACGAGGGTAAAGCACTTACTACGCCACTAGACTTCCAGTGAGATTCAAGACAACGTTGCTTGCTCCTTGGGTGGGTTGATGGGTGTTTCTGTGACCTGGTTGTTGGCTGCCGGGATGAATACGTTAGCAATGGATGGCGGAGGGTCGGCTAGTGGGCCGAGCGCAAAAAGATGGCAAACTGATGGCTAGATAGACGAGATAGTCGCCATGGCTCCTCACCTCAAAGTCAATATGATTACTCCAAATGACTTTCGTTCGAAGTGAAACCTTTCTCACCCCATGTGAACCCTTTTCCAGCCAGAGCCAACTACCCCCACAAGCTCCACCCCAATCGTCTACCATAATGATAGCCTCTGGGATTTGGGGTTAGAATAAAAAAGATAAGTCTCAATATTCCTAAAATTGAGCCTCTCGAATGAATCATTATGGATCACGTACGAGTGACGACCTGCAACGCCATGGTAAGCTGTTTTATTTCAGATTACTTTATTACTTAGAAATTGACACAGTCACTCATTGCAAATCGCTGGAATATTCCGAGTCTTCTCTCTCTCTCCCTACCACGATGACCGTTCACCCTCCCCGATTGACTTTCCCGATTTTGAATGGTAGGTGGTATTTTGCAATCGATCTTTCTCAATTGTCTGTCTTCGTCTCGTTCGTCTTTGCTCTTGAAGACTGTAATGACTCAATTGCGCAATGCTCTGCTCACTGCCAAAATAAATCAACATAAAAAATAAATTAATACAATTTTCTCTTTTTTTCGGTCGAAGTCGTGTACTTGGGACTCAACCATTTAATCAAAACAGTCGATTTCGGTAACGATATCCTTCATCTTGTCAGTGATTTTACACGAAGTTTCTAGGATTGCAGCGTCTGTACTCCGAAGTGTTTGAAAGAGCTCTAAGGAGCCCAAAGAGAATGTCTCGAGATCAAGAAACGGGCGAATGAACGAGCGAAGGGCGACAACGTTGTGGCGTTGATATCTCCAACAGTCAGTCAGTCAGTCAGTCGGTGAGTAGTGGAACACCCACGACTGTTTCGATTTATTCTTGGGGACATTTCGTCACCCTGCCTTCTGTCACAATGGGACATCTTGCGGCTGTTATGGCGCCCACGGTCCTTCTTGCACCCCTCGTGGCTGTGAGATTGATAAAGAGGTCAAAATCGAATGGCAGTCATCGATTACACTTGACCACCACTAAGGCTCATCAATAGTGCTCCCTCTCGCTCGGTGGCTCAATGAACACGGAGTTCGTGTGGTAAAATACCGGCGATGGATCCCACTATTATGTCATTACATTAGGTTATGGCTCCCTTTTGGTTATCCTTCTTTCGTCTTGCTTTCGTCTTGCACTCCTTCATCTGAGTACTGGTTTGACCGCTCCTGTGGGTGAGTGCGTCCAGGAGTTGTACGCAGCGAGCGAATGGAGGTGGTTGCATGTCGTCAAGGTGGTTGGGGGGCTCTAATGGAAAATTGATCGATTTATCACCACCCGAGTTCTGTCAATTAAAGATACCGAAAAAGCCTCCTATGATGAATACTAGGAGATTTCATTGATTAGGCACATGGTCAGGAGAAGAGACAAGTTCCACTAATAATGGGGAGAGCCTCATTGAAGAAGGACGAGTCTAAGGAATGTGAGTCGATGTTGGATGTGAATGTCTTTTTTACCCGTGGAGTCGTCGGATAAAAGCGAGGATGGCTCCGTTGATAGCTACACATCGTAAAAGCGTAAATTAGAGGCACACTTGCAATACTTGCACACTTGGGAGGTTTCAAATCATGTTCAACGTAGGGGTTGAGCCGCTTGAGCCCCCAAAACGACTGCCAAAAGAGTTTCATATGCAGGCTTGAATTCTCATCGTAAAACTCAACACTCCAAGGAAGAAAAATTTGCATATATATCTGCATGTTGCACCAGGTCAGCTAAGATATTCATGGTGATATTAATTCCCAAAAACCCGAGTGCATAAATCCGAACACACGCACACGTACATATCATACGCTCTCTCTCTCTCTCTCACACACACATGCATAGAAATGCAATTCTGTGAAGATTTCGTTCCAACTTGCACATTCCAAGCGCGGATCTGCCATTTGCCTACATTTCGATGAACGTTTTTATTACCGGTAACTCTTAAAAATTCTTCATGATGAAACATGGAATGCATAAGGAAAAAGCCAAGTGTTTCTAGGTCAAAATAGATTGTAGAAAATAAGAAGGCTACAGAAACTACTCAATTGGGTTTGGACTTTCGTAAGCAAGATACTCAAAAAGTTGGCATATTCATTATACTTTTTTTATTTGTTGATCAAAGTGCAGCTGATAAAGAGCAAAGAAATTAAATCAAGGGAGTCTAGCTTTTGCACAATGCAATAATATTTTGGGAGTCATTTTTGATTATCGTCGTAAATTTCCCTGTGTCTGCTCACATTGCAATCATAGCCTGATTTGCTTTCACCTGCAATTACTTTCCAACAAAAATTGTGGGTCTAACTTATGAAGAAATTGCACAACCGCCCAAGGAGCGGCCTCTCAAGAGTTAGTTCGGTTAACAAGATAATTATAGACGAGCCTCTGGATAAATTATTTGAACTCTTTTAATTACTGCGTTCGGTTGGAGAAAGAAAATTCCGAGGCCTCTACAACCGATATCAAATACGACACTTTGAAAGTGGTGTCCAAACAAACATTTCTTCGTACTACATATACATGTCGGTTGTTTTCAAGTGTTGTCTCGGCTTGTGTTTTGGCAAGTCTTTGAAACAAAAGCTTATGAGAAGCGTAATTATCCATTACCCGCAGTTCCAGAACAGCAACAGATCAACAGATGTCTGTTAGTCCCTCGTGGTGTTCAGTTTTTACTCCCCCAACTCAATCCGCCCCAGGTCCATTGGTGACTTCAACGACAACGAAACCCACGACTGGCCCGCCAACAACTACTTTCGGATTGTCAAGCCCACCCAGGATGATTGGGGGCACGACGAGGAGCGCTCCATAACCACGTCATTGTTGTGGAACATACTATTTAACACTGACAAACGGAAACACCCTTTAATTAGTCTCCAAGTTATGACATTTGGTCAAAAAGTGACTGGCACTGCGTTTGCCTTGGGAACTCGTTGGATTCGTCAACATGCTGGAGGACCAACCCAACAGGTGGGAACGTTTGACAATTTCTTTGTCCTTTACCGTCCTTGTCACGCATGCGTCATGACGTTCAAGCAACAGCTGAAGAAGCCAAGAGCGATCCCGTTTCCCCAAACAAAACATCTCACATTTGAAGCACATTGGTCTCGATGGGTCCAAACTGACCAAACTGTAATATGGGACTCAGCTCTCTGACCAGCCAAGGGTCTTGTGAAACCTGCTGTGAAATTGAGTGTTTTCTTCTCGTTCAGTCGGCTTGTTGTGTGTCCCGGCGGAAATTAGCGGAAAACAAAAAGACTGACACGAGTCAAACAAATGTGACTTGGGTGTGGGCTTATCATCGGTAAACTCCAAGGAAGACAACTCTTCCACAGAGGACTCAAAAGTTCATCAACCTTGAAACGACTGATGGGCAAGTTTTTTGACCATTCGTAAAGCTCACCCCACTATGAACGCCAAGAGAGTCTCCGTATATCAAGGATAAGCGTCAAATCAATGAAAGGCATATCCTTAGAATTGACACTTTTCGATCAAAGAACTCTTATATTCCCTTTTTGTGTGAGTTATTGAAAGCCCATCCTGGTAGTATGCAGCATGGGGTTTTCCCTATTCAAAAGTCCTTTTCACGGGAACAAAATCAGTGTGTGGATAATGAAGAGACGAGAGCCCTTCTTTCGGTCATTGGAGGATCATATTTCAAAGGAATAAGCCACAAAATATACAGAAACTCGCTCGATTGAAAGCCGAAAATAATGGTGTTTGAAGAGAGAGCGAGCGATCCTCCCTCCAATTTTTCCTCCCCTCCTTCCGTCCTGCCCTCCTTCCATTCCCTTCCCCCTCTTTTGCACATCAGTTCTTGGACGCGTTCTTGATAGAGTCCTCTAAGTGAGTTCTCAGTACACGTTAGTTTGTTGCATTTTCGGCGTCCTATTTCAAGAGACAATGTCTCGCATCGTGTTTCGTTCAAAATTCGGTGTGGATGGTAATCGTGTCAGGTGTGGAAGTGTTTACGTTGACGTTCGAAAACATGATCAGGGATTTTGACACTTGAACGAGATGATCTTCCTCTGTTCATGGCCAATGGTGTTCGCCGTTCTCTATTTCCAGACAATGATTCTAATTTTGTGGCTTGTACATTGAACAACTGTTGCTTCTCTCTTTCTCTCTCCATCCGCCCTCCCAACGCTCCACCCAAAGGGTCGAGTCGATCATCATCCTCATCATCATCCTTTCCAGGCGTTTCTATTCAACTTACGTGGAATGGTTGTACAGTGCATTGGAGCTCCGAGAGCTTGAGCAGTTGGATGGATCAGGACAAAAACAGGGACCTCTGTCTCGATTAGTTCAAAGTATTACGGTTAATCAAGTCTGCGGGACAGGGAAACACTTGCAATGCTGATGAAATTAATGATATGAAGAGCGTGAAGCTCCAGGATCATGACAACGAGAAGGGAAGGTGCAAGACGATGACAGGCCATGATGTCGATTTAGTCAGGGGGGTTGTCTGGCTTGAGGATTACAACAATACGAACACTGAAGTACACCCGTCTCTCCAAGGACAGATGAGAGGGAGGGTTTGGGTAGCATGGGAGGCAGTTCATTCTTTAACATGCTAGATTGGAAATCTTTTGGGTTTGACAACATCGGATTAACACTCGAGCTCTGAAAACAGAGAAGTTTGAGTTAAATGTTGTTTCATGCGTTTGATGTTGGTCGAGATTTGAAGTGATCTTGGTTGGAGACAAATGTGGACGAGTCATTTCCTGTTCAGGATCATCATCATGGTTCAAGTTCGATAGGATTCAAACTTGAGAGGTGAATAAGCCAGAGAGAGAGAGAGAGAGAGTTGTTCAAGAGGACGCTAAAGATTCAAATGACTCAAAACCACCCGAGTCCAATAAATCAAACGAGATTTTTCGGCATTTTCTCTGGTCCACCCGTGGCGCGATTTTGCCCTGGTGGGCCTGCATCCTAATTTTCCCCACATTCTGAATGAATGGGCACCCTATCAGGCCATTGACAAAGCGTCATTATATGATTGGGAATCGAATCACTCGGGTCTCCCCCGTCTTCGACAATCTAAGCAAAATGATCATCCAATCGTCATTATTCGCCGATTATACGCTGTCGTTGAACACCCGTTTGGGTGTATCGTGCATTCTTTTGAACGTCTTGTAACCACTTCAGCTAGCTAAGCACGCCATTGAATGTATGAGAGATGGTCGATTAGAAAGGAATAATTTCGCCAGAACGCCTGATCATCACCTAAGAGGAGTCGGAGCCCCGAATTACTCAAAAGTTCATTCCTCCATCATCCATGATGGTCACATATAAATTGCCTCGTCATCTGGGAGGGCTTCTTTGATTGGATTCGGGTATCTCGATCCTACACAAATGACACGAGTCTTCAAGTCTCAAGTGACGACGGGCATCCCCTCCGCCACCAAATCAGACCTCCCAATTCCTGGTCACGTTCATCTTCGAAGAGAGCGAGCGTTCAACCCTCAGCCCAATAATGGAGTAATGCCATCAATGGTTCGGGGCAGCTGCTTCCGATGTCAATTATAAATATGGGCGTTTTTACATTGTCCCAAAGCCTGTGGGCAATTCCCCGTCCATAATATTGTTCTATCCATGCCTCGTCCGAGCGGCGGAGTCCTTAGTACCCTCGTTCCTTCCTTCAAGAGGCTATTCTAATTTGAGAGCATTCAAAAGAGTCTGCAAAAAGAAGTGAAGCAACCCAATGCCATTTTAGGAATAGAGGAACCATTCACCAGACTCGACCGCATTTCTCCATCTGTCATGATGATTTGGGGCGTGTGCCCAATCCCACAGGTACCCCAATAATAACTGTCGAGATAGATCAGGTTCGACTTGCTTCCGACATGAACTAGTACGTAGAATAAAAGTGGCTTGATACATTCACGTCACATAAACAGAATTTATTCCTGTCGAACGGTTTGACATGGGTCTACTGTTCCTCGAAATTACATTTACCATACCTTTCCCATGTCCCTCCGCTTACCAGAGGTACGAAATTGGAATGGTTGATACAAGCTTTGGAGTTGCCGAAAAGCAAACAAATTTTTGTTTATTTTATTGCGACTCGGAACACTTGAACTTGATTTATTTGTTCAGTCAAATCGGATGGTGAGGATCGACTCTTATTTATTTCAATCCCTCTCCCTCCCTCTTTTGGAAGCTACGTACGAGTATATGTACTAGTACAGTCAGTCTGTGGTGCCTCTTCTAGGAATTTGGAGGCACGCTGATCGTTACGTCAGTCTGAGTGGTTGGTTTTTCATTCATGATTTTTCTTGCCTCCCTCGGTTGAAATACGTAAATGAGTGTCCAAGAAGAGAATTTGTGACTGCGTCGAGCGAGTGGTATTAATAAATTCGTTTTGAATGGCCACTTAACTGTGGAATATCGAGGAAACGAAAACTAATGACAGTGAAAATGCCATCAGTCCTCAACGAGGTCCTCATTCAGAATGAGTGATTATCCGTCTTGAGTTATGAATCATGTCCCGGTCACTCCAAGGATTTCACTCATTCTTGAATTGGTTATTTATTCATTCTAGCGTATGACAGGCTTTTGCCAGTGTCACAGACCTCGGTTTGATTCACCCATGAAATGATAATTGTACAAGTTGAAAGTTGTGCATCGGCCTTATCCCAATCAACCAACGAATAAACAAACGCTTCATAGAAAAAGCACAAAAAGTTCGACACCGCCGAAGAAGATGAAAGACTAAGGAGGGAGGTCTAGTAATTGAATTCCAACATTGGATTCAAGCTTTGCTTGTTTCTCCATGAAAAATAGATTTGCAATTTGCCACGGAACAGAACCAGATTGGGCAATGAATGATGCACTTCTATCGTCTTGACAAACAATGCCATGAGCTTTTTGCATGCAAATACAATTCATGCATTTTACACGCTTGTCCAACCATCCGACCATGATTTGATCCCACAAGCCTGGCAAAAGATAGCCGTAGCGACGTAGTACCTGTGCTGTTATTCAAAAGCATCCAATGGCATAGCATTAAGGTTCTCAATGGCACTGCCATTACGGTTCCCAATATTGGAAAATTGATGTCACATTGTTGAGAAACGGATTATCGTAGAACTACGTTCGTTTGGGATGCATTTGGGACACTGTGTACATACAAGACTCATCGGAGACTCTGATCATTATCATGGCTCAGCCTCATTCCGAGCATTTCAAGTTCCAATCAACAATGGCCTGTGCCAACCATTCTAACACAACCATCAATGAGTAGATCAGCTCAGAGGAGAGTGTGACTACAGTACAATGGTTGCTTCGTGTTGGGAAAACCTTCTCCAACTTACTTACTTGCTTGCTTGCTTGCTTGCTTGCTTGCTTGCTTGCTTGCTTGCTTGCTTGCTTGCTTGCGTGCTTGCATGTGGCCAGAGTCTGAAGGTACGTACTCCAATTTCAAAGATGGCTCGAGTTTCAATTGAAAGATCCTAAATATTGGAAGTGTCAAAGGTGGTGTTTGGAATAAGCCGATGAGGACTGGGATCTATTGTAGGGATCTCGCTCAGGACGACGTCATCCTCGCAGAGGGAGCCAAGTCGAAATGATGAGGCAACTCCATAAAGGCTTCATCTGATTTCAAAGTGTCGATAGCCGAAACAGACCTCGAGACACCACTGTGGGGAAAACCATCTACTACCCTGGCTTGAGAGCCAAGGCGTTCACTTAAGTGACATCCGAAAATATGGTCATTCCCGATTTCCAAAAGCGATTGGATCTTTGCGGCTTCGAAGGAATTTAAGCAGTGCGTTGAGAAATTGAAGGTAGATGGAGGTCGAGTTTCAGGCAATAATCTCGACCTGACTGAGGTTACAGATTGACTTTTGGCTATCTGATCAACATTCTTGAGTCCAACTTAGGGCTCTTCACACTTTAAATGTCTTAATTTTGGTGAGACTCGTCATAAAAAAGCCAAGTAAAGGTTAAGAGAAGTGACAAACCAAATCGAGGGATCACCGTCGTCGTCGTCGTCCTCCTCCTCCTCCTCATCATCATCCCTAAAATACCGCAAACTACCCCTTGAATTGAATGCACGCTCTGGCTTCGGAGATATCCATAAATCTGAAGGCTGCAGTTGGTTGAGTCTTCAATAGAGCTTGAAAGAACTCTGTATGTAGGTCTTCCAACGTCATTGGAATTGTTTTTGTTTGGCAATCCTTTTTAAGGATCCGCTGAATTCGCTGGTCTTGGATGTACGGACGCTTAGACAATCCCTCCAAACGACAATGACCATCCAAAGATCAGAATTAGGCAAAGAATTATGGCGACCACCCGTTCGATCTTGAGGAAGAATATCAAGAGGCCAACTAGCAATGGCTTCAAAGGAGAAGAATTTATCGTTTCAGACAAGACAGCAGCATCTTCCAGCCGATTGAAACGAGCTCCTTGTTTATTTAAGAGGTCAACCCTAGATTCGAATCCGACTTGAAAGTCTTTGTTCTTATCTGGGCATGAAATCGGCGAGAGTGGGCAATCAAACAATAAACCACTTCCTTTATATACTGTGCAGTACCACAGTTGTAGGAACTCGATGTGTGTAGTGAATGGACAGTTCAACTAGTGTTGGCGGCAGCCACCATTCTAGTGTACCTTCTCGGTCCTTCCGTCCAGTTGAATTCCCAGCCAATCCCTCTCGGCAACAACTAACCATACAACCAACTAACCAACCAACCAACTAACCAACCAACCAACCAACCAAACCCTTTTTGCATGAATTAAAGCTCGAGCGAAAAGGAATGAGTGGCAGATATATTTAAAGGTCTTTCCCAGGAAACGAAAATTAGGATGTCCCAAGTGAGGAGCAAGAGGAGCCAAGAGAGCTCGGGAAAAGTGCGAGACACGCACCTCTCAGTCAGTGAGGAAAACATGAATGGGAAGATTTCTGACCAGGGGTCCTGTTATTCAAGGCGTCCGGCCCTTCATCAACCTGATAATACTGGCGCACCTACTTGCTCGCACGTTGCTGGTACTGGTTAGCTAGATTCGTCAGGAAGTGCAGGAAATTGTTCGAAAAATGAGAACCGGAGGAGTCGAGACGCGAGTTACAACACTCGCCGTTGCGTTATTATTAGCACGTTATTATATCGACTGAATTGGCTCTTGTCATGAAGTGAATTCTTTGGTCAATGCACAGCAATGTGACATTTCTGATTCCTTTTTTACGAGGTCTGGGCTCCTCCGACCACAGAACTTCACTCCCCGAGTACGTACAATAATTAAAAAGGCTTTAATAGATGTGTTTGAGACAGACGATGGAAGCGGATGATTGGAAAATGACATACCTAGCTCGAATACAACTACATTAGACTCTTAAGTCAGTCAGTCAGTCAGTCAGTCAGGAGCTCATGGTCATTTCGCAATGGTTTGATTAATGTGCGAGAAAGAAATGGACTCAAACTCGAGCCAAGAACGCCGGTCTTCTTACCTCCTTGCCTTCTTGCCCGTGCACTCACCGAGTCTGGCTTTTTTTATGTGAGAGAATTTCCCAAGCCAAATGATTTGACAATGTTTATGATCTTTCCGTAAGCAATTAGACCGGCCAGAAGCCACGGAAACTCGCCGAAGAAAAGGCCGACTCCTGTGAGGTTCGTCGGTGGTGTGGCCCTCCAGCTTGGCAATCTGTTTCACAATCCTGGTAAAATAGATCAACCTATTGCGCTCATGGACTACTCAAACCACTAGGAGCACGCACCCAACCCTAGGAAATTGGTTCCTCTAAGGCTACATTTGGCCTGACGTCCGTCGTGAGAAGTCCATCAAAACAGAGACCACCTTACCAACTTCGACCACGATGATGGCGACGTCGACGACATAGACTAGTTAAACTTGAGCCACTTGGACGACCAGGGCTGTTTCCTGGAAATTGGCCTCGTGCGACAGGCCCGAAGCGACTTTCAAGTAACAATTTGCTCATCCCGGCCTCCTCCCTCCGCGGCACAATTTCTATTTTGATGGTGACTCGGCTCTCTCACTCACTCAAATGATCAAGCTACCGACCGACCGACCGACCGACCGACAATCCAACTTGATCATGTAGGTTAAAAACGTTCTTAATTTGACATTACTCCCGCACGAAACAGATTCGTGACTGTCATTCGTCAATTAAGTTGAGAATGGTCTCCTCATCTGAAGTTAATGTGAGAGCATCTCGTCTTTTATAGCGACTTGTACCTACTACATACATTCTTGTACGCGTACATGTAGTACACAAGAACATGGAGAATCATCAACCCAATTGCTTGTTGTCTCTTCTCTTTCCATCCAAAGGTGTCTGGCCATCGAATCCCAAAGCTCGTCCCCGTCATCCGGTATTTTGGTATACGAGTATGAACTCACTTGAGATGGTACCAACCAACGACGAAGACGACACTCGAAAGAAAAGAAGAAGAAAAAAAAACACCATGCCCCTGATTACCATTTCTTCGCCGTACGTGCCTTCTGGACCGACTGCTTCATGGGTTCGATCGCATCGCCGGCATCTCTTCGGATCTATCAAGTTCACCAGAAGCCATTGGGGGTTTATCAATTCAAGGAAAGGCAAAAACAAAGATTGAATTTGCATTTGATAGTATCACACCGCTGAGAGAGGATCGCCATACACGGGCACTGCTTACTTTCAGGGCTGGCTTGGGCTAGACGACAATGTGAATACTTGAGTTCGAGCCCTTTTCTGAAAACGAGGCGCATGTATGTTTGGCTGTCAATGGTTTTTAACAGTTGAAGGATTGCCAAGAACGACAAAGTTGAAGTACTGCAAGATCAACAATAAACAATGCCAATGATCGTATTCCATCACTTTTTATTCTCCTGAAGGGGGCTCATTTGTTGACCGTATCGTTAGAATTAGATTACGTGTCTCTGTTTTAAATGGTTCCTTAGAACTTCCACGTTATTCACCCTCTAGTCGCCTTTGGGAACTCGAATCAAGCCTACCCAGATCAGACAAGTCACCTGGGAACGATAATGGTCGTTTTCGAGTGATTTTGAACAACAAAACCCCGAGTTGATTGGGAAAATGTCTTCGTATTCTTTTCACACGAAACCAACTTGGTGATTGCCAAACCAAATCCAACCGGACGAAGTCCAAGCAATGACTTCAAAATATGCGATCCTATCTGGCAAGCCAGTTTTTTGAAAGTGGAACTACATTAGGAATCTTCGTTCATCATTCCTTCCAATAGGCTGGCTGAAATCCAAATGAGAAATCATGAAATAAATCACATCACTAGCCACTACAAGATCGACCGTCGGCGAATGAATGATGCTCTAGATTTGCATGGACACCTATTGACTGAATCAATTTCTGCTCAACTCCTCAAAACAAACCGTGCATCTTTATGGAGGCCAAAAACTTCACAAAGTTTGGCCAAAACCAAGAGATCAACGTGACTTCAGCAACAAGTGGAAATGAACCTTACCAGCGACGAAACCCTTCTTGTCCGCCTGTTTCAACGCAAAGTTAACGATGATCAGGCGAGTCTGTGCCAAAGATTCCCAAGGATCGAGGATCTCTATGATGAACGAGCACATCATCAAATTCCTTCCCCTCCTCCTACTCCTCCGCCTATTTGGTTGCCCCTTGATCTGAACTTTTGGAGAAGCTCTCCATCCAAGAGCTGAACCCATACAACCAGTATGGAAGTAGAAAAGAGCGGACGGTGACCTCCCCTCTCATTACCTTGACTTGTCTTTCTTTGACTTCTCCTGGGACTGAGCTATTTCCCCCTTTCTCTCATCTTTCCAAGTACTGCTAGGAGGAAACGAATTCAAGCCTGGGAAATCCTCAACTAGAAATCAATCTGACATTGAAACCGACAATTTCATTTCTATTATTCAAGTCTCATCGACTTGAGCGGATTGGTTGGTTGCTTGGTTGAATCACCTTCTTCTTTTGTACGCACGTACTTTGAACTTGTAGTCGGCGAGGAGCCCCAAGAATTGCCGAGTTGTGGCCTGCTGAGTGCTCGGATGAGATGATAAATCAATGATAGTGGTATAAATGACTTTAAACAGGATGAGACCTGGAATTTGTGTCGACGACTCGTCTTGTCAGTAGGCTGGGACTGCACTGTACTGCCTGCATGTAGCCATCCGGACCCGGGGAGAACTACATAAAAGATGAAGCCAGATGAACGGTGTCGTGGCGTGGTTGGGGCATGGCCATCAATCCACGACGAATAAGACGTGAATCACCTCAAGATCAAAGCGTTATAATTGAATTGTTTTTGTCACACAGGTCTTATCCGAGTTGCGGGGATTGGAATTCTCCCTGGTTTATCCTCCCTCTTCTCCAGGCAACGGTTTGGAATCAAACCATCATTTGCGGTATCTAATCTCGGTTTCAACTTCGAGGACCTCAAACAATCAAGACAACGGAGAAGAAGAAGCCCTGTCCATTTAATTATGGAAACAAGTTTTTGCCTCGTTGACATTTCTCAATGTTATCTGAGCCATTAATTGACTCAGATTTAGCTAATGCCAGCTCTGATAAACAACACAATGAATGGGAAGGAACGCCCGGCCATCAAGTCGCAATTGATCTCGACATAAAGTTTCAAGCTAGAACACTCACTGAATGTTACATAAACAAATGACCAACCAACTTTGGCCAGAACAAGCGACTCTGTAGGACATTGGCTGAACATGCACGAGTACAGTGCAGCAGAAAAGTTTGAATGACGCTCTGAAAAAAAACAACTACATTATTCTTTGATATTAAGCGAGCTGACCAATTCGAAACTTGATGCCAAGATTATCATTCCCTATAGCAAAAGAACAAGGCACTCCTTCAAAATCTGTTAATATTCATTTTGTATTTCTCTTAAAATATTGCATACAATCAATCTATGATTCATCCCAAAGCATTTCGAATGTGAACATTCCTCATACGATCGAATATAAACGTGTGCTTGCACAAAAATAACTTTTACGTTCAAATGATAAAATGATATTTAGTGAACGCAAAATCATTATTGAAGATTAGGAACAAAAAAATAGGGTATGGAAGACGCAAATGGCACTGGATAAGGTATTTTTAGATTATTGGACTAGCCAACACCAACCATTTGGAGAGTGTTTCGTTGCTTCAATTAGAGCAATAATGAGAAAAATGATGCTTGCTTGGGGTCTCCTTTGGACACTGGACACTCCCTGATCGGATTGCAAGGGCCTTGATGGGTAGGGGAGAGCAAAACCTTAGACACACTCTTTACCCTAGATACAAAGTTCCTGATGAGCTGGCCTTTGTTGGGGTCACCCTTTCCTAGAATACCATATCAAGAACAGTTAGATCACTTGTGCTCCAACTGCGAAAGTAAAGCAGAATCCGAAAGTCGAAGGTCGCTTAGACAAGGCTATCGGTGTGTTTGGCCTTAATCACGGTCAGACAGTTCATCGTTTTCTTGGGCCATTTTTTTGCAAAAGTTCAGTTCATTAAAAATGAGCATGGTCGCGGTTCAATCATATTTTATATATCCTACAGTGCCGATGCAGTAAGCCATTTTATGCCGAGCAAGTGGAATCATGAAAATATGTAACTATTAGAGTTTTACTAAATTCCAAAGGCTATCATAAAAAAAGTTAACAAAGTTATTTCTAGTCTTGAAGAGAGTGCATTTCTTTGTCAAGGAAATATAACTAAAAATGTGTATTATTTTTCTAACGAGTAGTTCTCGTTCTATGGTTATAGAGCATAACGCATGCCACTTGGTGTCAAGTTTGGAATTAGAAAATTGAAAAATAGTTTCTTTATGGGAAAGTTCTCCAAACACTTTTCTGATAGACTATACAATAATGGGCAACTTGACTACTTGGTGGTAAGGAACGACAGGGGATGAAAAACATTCTTCTTCTAAGCACTGCCCTAACCTCGATTGTCGTTTAGCAGCTTCCATTAAGGCATTAACAAAAATTTACGTGAGAATCTTATGACCTTTTTCTCGAAAGTGCATTTCTTTGAGGGGAAAATCGGGGAGCCTCATTTATCAAATGCATATTGACAACAACAGGGCTGCCGCATTACCGACTCACCCACCCCCGTGGAAAAGCTCCGACTTGGCCGACTGAGCCCCAGCAATCAGGTCTGTTCGTGGTGTAATGTAAAAACCAAACATGTCATTAGCTTTAACTAATGGTGGTTCGGTTCAGACTTCGGATCCGTCACAGGCTCACACAGGAGGCCTAACTGTGTACAGAGCACATAAGAGCTAGAGACAAGCCAAGCAACATGAGCAACAGTGAGTATCAGTTGGAGAGAGGGAAGATGGAGAAATATCATGTATAATCGGTGGAAAATTACGAACAAAGCCCCCCGAAAAATGCACATTCTCTCTGTTCAAACAAGTTGGCTGGGGGGAGGGAGCTTGGTCAATAAAAGCTGGAAATATGGGGATGTTGGTTAGTGGAAATTGGAAATTGAGCACCCATCAAGTTGCTCAAACGACCTGACTAAGAACCGATAGAAAATCTTGAGACTGGTGCTTTGAAAGTGCGGAGAAAAATGCCTGTTGAAAATGACATAATTGAACATGAACGTGCTAAATTTCAAAGCCCGTTGACGAAAATCCTTGACCTCTTACCACCGCAAAATGTTCAAACGTGATCGAGGAAAGGAAAGGAATTGAATTGTCAAAGCGGATTCTCCCCTGGGGATTCACAAGGACGAATCGCAATCCACAATTTATCGGGTTTCAAGGATTAGTGCGGGTCGTCAGAAGTCGGAGAATTAATCCTATGGCTTATTGTGTACCTTGGAATGAGGAGGAGAATGCGATCGGTTGTATGTGAGTGTGTACGTGATTGCTGAGGGTCTAGAGGGAGACTTGTCAAAGTGATTGGTCCTCCTACACCCTCACCGCTGCTTAGTAGCTAGGGCTTGCGGCAAGCTAATCAGAAAATTGTCAAATTAAGGTGAAATTTCCGTGAAAGTGTTCAAGCTGAAAAGTACGAACGATCCGTGTCATTCCTCTGCGATAAAGGATAAAAGCTGGATCAAAGAGGACTGAACTAAATATTTCCGTTAGCAATTTAATAGTATTCGGCATCAAGTTTTTGGGCTGGAAAGTTAAATGACGCGCGTCCAAATAGACGAGATTTGTAATGTGCAAGTTTGGAAAAGGTTGAAGTTGGATGTGCAAGATGATGCTAAACTGGTTTGGATGCATTTGTTCCCTCGTTGTCGTTGTCGTCTTGGTCATCATGGAGAAGCTCAGACCTGCGCTAATCGTGCACAATCATGAAAGTTTCTCTTTCAGGTTCATTTGACACAGAAGTGGGATTAGTCAGCAAAACATGAATTATATGAATGGCCAATTGGAAATGGGATTGCATACAAAAGGGTCAAGAACTGCTCACATGGTAAAGAGAGAGAGTGAGAGAGGGAGAGAAACTGCAATAGCCCCAAATTATCACATTTACGACCAACCCAAGCACTGCGAACATCGAACACATCCACCTCAGGTCCCATCATTCGGTACCACCATTTCCACATGCATTAATTAGTGAACTGACCCACAGAAAGATCGCATTCTCACTCTACGAATCCCCATGCACTTGAAAATCTGGCCCATCTAGATATAGACCAAGACGAAGACCAAGAATTGCAAAGCTTCCATTCGCTGATCCTTCAAGTGCAACTTGCACTCAATGCGACGACCATTGGAGAAGGAGGGTATGTGTTGGTTGGCGGATTTACTCCCATTTAGATGCAAACAGCTGGCCATTTCAATGCCTGGTCAGCATTGAAGGCAGCAACAGAGGACAGTCCACTGGATAGCCGCCGACCCCCTGCGCCAAATCTTTCCAGTCATGGCGTTTTATAGCGGAAACTGAAGCTCATTTTACGATCCAAAGAGATGTAGTAGGTACTACGGACACTGATGATGTTTGACAATTGCACAATCAGAAGGGTTTCACTTTTGTTTCAAGACTGGAAATTGGACCACAGCACGCACATCGTCAGGGCTTGAGTCAATGTACAAACACACGGTGGCTTGACCAACACCAATAAAAGGACTTTCACACTTTGCAATTTGATGATGAATGATGTTTAGACTAGGCTAAGTATGACGACCGATGGTAAACTAATTGGCACCTAATCAGTTAGGATTGCTCCGTGTTTTCCTCTTATGCGCCGAAATATATGGTGCCAGAAAAAACGTGGCCTTTTGCGTTTTGAGTCAAAAGTTGTCCGATGACATCTTGAAAAATCTTATCCATCTTCCAAATGAGTTCTGTGCGTGAGCTGGACTCGTTGGCGCAGATTTTTGTCACCCAAAACCATTTTTCAGGTAAGAATAGCCCCCTGTATGCACAAGAAGTTGGCTCCCTTCAAACTGCGTGGATCACTGAAAGAAAAAAAATAACAGGTACGCACAGTCAGTGGGTCCCTTCTCGGTGGTCATATTGGAATTGAATCTTTATAAAATCAAAGCTGCGCTATCTAACGGAGTAAGTAATCCTTGTTACTTGCCTTAGTTCAGGTGAATTGTGATATCATACAGGTTTATTTACAGTGCTGCCCGCCCCCCCCGGTTAGTGTTAAGGCTCATTGATGGCTGGTGAGGCACACTGCTGCACTTGGGGTGTTGCGTTCCCTTTCTAACCTGGTCACTTAACGTGAATGATGAAGGGAAAAAAGCTTCTTTATAAGAAAAGAAAAAAAGGAATAATCTTCAGGAATTTATTAGAGAAGGAATTGGCACGAACTGGCATGGAAAGTGAATACACGTGACCCATTGGCTGGAGAGATTACAAGACACAAAAAAAGATGGAGAGAAATAAACTACCTCATTCAATCCGGATTGAATTCCTCGCTCTTTCTGTGTTGAATTCTGGACCAAGACTCCTCGGAAACACTTGGTTTTTCCACGATAATGTGAGAATATTTCGAAGTCATTGAAGCAAGTTAGTGAATAGACCACAACATTAGCCACTGATGCATGGTTAATGAGAAGTGTCACAAAAAGAACCAGATTTTGAGTGTGCTCAAGCAACACATAAAATCTCTCCCAATTCGTCTGTCTTTCTTGAGCATCTCTCACCTCACGCACCTCAATCATTATCACCACCACCTTTACCTTGTCGTATAATGAACGACGTCTGCCAAGTCAACGAGAGCCCTTCTTGAGAAGCATCATGCTATACAACATTCCTGTCCATGCTTGTTAGTGTTTTCAATTATCCTTCGAGGGACGAACCGGTCGAACGAAGAAAAAGCCCAAAGCTGGTGGCATCCTCCACATCTCGCGTCTCGGCCACTGAAACATTCAATTTGACCCTCTAGAAACCAACGCAAGAACAATGTAAAAGTCGGACAGTATGTAAGGGACAAATATGAAGATAATGATGACGTCTTGGTCGTTGTTGGCATTTTGAGGGACGCAAAATTCGAACATTGGTACGAGTACTTGGCGCCCTACCGAAAGGAAACGGGTACTTATTGTACCCTACTTGAGTTGACGTCATGAAGAGAGCGCGTGTCTTCTTCCTTCCCAGAGCTTCAGACTAAACCCACAACAACGAACGAAAGAACGAACCATCCTAGGTGGTTGCAACCAGCTACGTAGACTAACTCAATGGATGGATAGATGGATGGATGAACGGATGGCTCGAGTTTCTAGTTGTAATAGTACCAAAGAATTAGGTACCCAAGTCATTATTCTTTAGCTTGGGGCGCAATTATGGGATCTAATTCAACATTGAGGGTAATTCGACAAAATATGACGTCGACTGTTAGTTGGGGTGAAATCTTCGGTCCCGCTTGACAAGAGTTTGAAATTTAAAACTTCCGGCACTTTCCAGTCATCGTTTTAGTGAATTGGCTACAAAACTAAAGTACAACTGGCCGATATGTTTGGGAGGCCTTCAAGTCGCGTCTCGACAATATGCTGGATGGAAATATGTAAGAGCTCGAGCTCAAGATCGTGTTTCAGCATCATCGCCATCGCCGTTGCTAATCCTCTAGTTCTATCGTCTTGAAAAGGGTGAGGCTGCTCTCCCAATCGCTATCATTATCACATTCCCGCTCGTTGAGATATGAGTCTATGTTTCGAGTTTCTTCAACTTGAATCTTGTCAGAACATATCCAGTTCCACCGAGTCAGCAACGACTTCTTTGTTGTCTCAGGCTCTCTCCGTCCCTCTTGATTTTGGGTCGGCAAAAAGGGCATCATCTCTGATCCAGACAAGGCAGGCAATGACACGTCAAGTGAAGACAAGGAGCCCTTTAGTTTCGGGTTATACGCTTATACAACTCGGACTACTTGACTGCTGAAGGCAATCCAGGGGTCAGCCCAAGACTATCTGCCATGCTCATCCATCTGTGTACTTACAGTACAGGGCTACGCACTGTACGTACATATGTGCGCCCATCATGTATGTATATTATGGCGGATTTTGTGATTTGTGCTTGGGCTCGTCGTCACTTGATTTAGGCCCTTGATTTGACTGGTGCACGTCGACATGCGTGACCAAGATCTAGCCAAAGCCATGTCGTATGCGTGTATGTAGCCCACTGAATGGGGAGACGAAGGGGACAGAGAGAGAAAGAAAAGACGACGTGGGGCGCAAGTGCTCATTCTTGGAGGTAATTCTGCGAGATGGGCATGATTTGGGGGATCTCCTTAGTATTGAATTGTGCTCACCTTGGGAAGAAGAAGAAATTATTATTGAGTTGGTGAAGAGAAGACTGAGTGAGTGAGTGAGTGAGTGAGCGAGTGGATGGAATAGGGGATTGTCACGACATTGGCCGATAAGACACTTTTTGGACTCGACGCTCTCAGAGCCCGGACGGTCATGAGCCCAGAGGAGTGATGATCACTTTCTTGATCTTTGGCCAAGTTGTATTCGTGCGTATTGCGCTGCGTGGAAGAGGGGCTCAAGAGGTGCAGCAACGAACGCCGAACGAACCCCGTATCTGGAGACAAGATCGGGTGGAGTCCTTTCTTTTTTATCTTCAAATGTTGGACTGTCTTCAAATATTCGCCTCCTCCACCTCCTCCACGTCCTCCTCGTCACCATCTCCGCCGTCGTTCTCCTCTGTCTTCTTTTCCTACTTCGTAGGTCTTCCTCGCACAGAAAGACAAAAGCAGCACAGAGATGTTTTGATAACTCATCGTGATGATGTGTCTTCGTCTCAATGAGTCCAAGACCCCAAGCCCGGCCATCCTCCACATGATTATGCCGGGCATGATCGCATCACAATCTAAGAATTCAAATTCAGTAGGTTTTACGAGCTCTGATGAATATCAAGTGAGACTATTTAAAACGAGATGTCTTGAATGCAGATGCGTTCTCTGAAGCTCCCTCACCTCGTCTCGTCCGGGCGGAGGGTACACACCAAGGTGAAGGAACGTTCACAATGGTTGATGTGGCTGGTCGGTTCTGACCTACCGTTGTGCATGATTGAGAAGCTATTTTATCTTAATGATCCAGCGTTATTAATGACTCAAACAGGGAGGAGAACCTGATCCATCTTCTCCCAAAGTCAGTCAAATAAGTAGATCTAAGTGACTGGAAACATGCGAACTATTTCAACTACTGTGAGAAAAAGGCATCATCGGCTTGATGACAAAAAAAAACAATGTTGGGCTCATTTCAATGGCGATTCGATCGGGCCCGTTTCAATGCAATTCTGTCGTGACAAGATTTATGTCACCATTTCAGCAAACGTAGTTTTGGCGCTTTTTTGTCGAGCTTCAACCATTCAAGGCATTCCATTTGAAGGTGAAACAATGAGGCACACAACTTTCAATTGCAACTGGCTTACATTCTGATTCGCTTCTAAGTGCACGTACTCGCATCTTTCGCATGTATATTTGTCTGTGTGAGAAATGTGCTTCACATTTGCAGCACCGATGTGTGCAGAATCATTGCATTAGCCTCTGGTTCGCTCATTCAAGCACTTTGGACGGGGAGAATGTTGCCGAAATCCGTTCAAATTGTCCCTCTGACCTATTTGGTGGGTTCCTTCCATTGCCGCTCTAAACACTCCAATCCCACAGGAAAGATCTCAAAAGCATGGCATTGATAATTTTTGCTCTGAGGGTGAGCGTGAAATTGCATATCGTCTCAGACTTTTGACTCGACTTGGGACAACAGACTAACGGCGTGGATCTGGCCCGATGATGGATTGGGTTGGACAAGCCAATGACAACTGATTTCCGTTGAATCACTCAGATTCATCCTTGGGTAGTAGTGAGTGAGTTCCCTGGCTTCACAAACAACAATGAGGGTGTTCTTGGCTTCCCGAAAAATGAGTGAACTCCTCTTTCTTTTGAGGCAACCACTTCAAACGCAGCCTTTCAAGAAGCTGAGGTTTGCCATTTTTTTGTGCCCATCTATTTCTTGTGACTCCGTGGAGCGATACAGTCTGAACACGTTTTTTGCTGTGAACTCAAATTACCAGGTTTTACCCACGAACTCAGTCATTAGAGGTACACAAATTCATGTCTCTCGTCTGGGGTCTAGACTTTTATAATGTGGTTTTCTGCCTGGAATGACCGTCCTCATCTGCATCCTCACCTCCTCATTTGCCATCTACCGTGTATACGTAAGTCCATACTCTGTGTGTAAAGAGGCAGAAAAGAGCGCCGACAGATCTTCTTCAACCATTTAGGAAGGCCACCAAAGCCCTAACTTATCTATTCATGGTCATCGTTTCAGGTAGCAAATCGTCAAGATCTCGCCCTACGAGTATGAAAAATGGGAGATCAAATTTTGCACAGAATTGATTGTGGCGGTGCTTTTATTTCAATTTGCATCTGAGTCAAAGCTCTGGACCGAGTATGATACTTGTATGTATGTTGAGTTCTTTACTGCGAGGTTACGGGCATGATGTGCAGGGTACTTTAGATGAGTTTCATTCATCCTTGGGGTTTGTTCTTGCCCTCGGGGTAAGTCATTTAAAGAGTCAGTCGGTCCCCATGGAAATTTCACGACCACTTATTATAGCGAAGAATAGGGGAAAAAACGGGCTCAAGATTTGGAGCTCGTGCCGCAAAATGATGTTGCTTTGAATGGAGGAGAACCAGACTGCCATTTTGGGGTAAGATTGTCGTTATCCTGAAGTGCGACTTCAGGCATTTAACTCCTGTATGAGTGGTGTATGTATGTATGTGTGTGCGTCTGCATGGTCTACATCTAGGTATGTGCATAAGTAGTTACTTGGACTATCTCTGGCCAACATCGGTACTTCTTGTACCATTGAACAGCCATCTACCACTACATCTGTGGAGAGTAACAAAAAGGCACGAGTACTACATAGACTACCAAATGAATACTGAGTGCCTATCCACTTACTTAAGGGAAGCAAAAAGACCCATCTTGGAACACATCAGCACTCCACTTTATGAAAACTCTCTTTTGATCCTCTTTCTTCAACAACAACAACCATTAGTAGAATGGCGAAATTTGACTTTCATAAAACGTAAAAAGAATGGGATGCCACCATGTAATACTGTACTGTAGAAGGCCTTCCTACCCCGGTATTGAGCGGTAAACGTTACTTACTTGATTGCTCATTGGTTTGACATGAGGTTTCGCAAAAGCAGAATTCGCTTTCAGCTTCAGCACAAAGAACGATTTCTTGGTTTGAGTCTCTGATTCCAGTTTTATTTGGGACGGCGGAAGTTTCTCCACAGGCAGACGCAATAAAAATTGCTTCAATTTCACTTCTCGTTTCAATTCAGATCTAAAAAGCAAGAGGGGAAAAGAAATTCCGGCCATGCCACGATTCAGTTCAACCCGCTCCGATGATTATCATCGCTATCATTACGGAACTCATAACTTTCGTGTACAGTAGATCATAAATGAATTGAATCGTCTTGAAGCTCTTTTCTCATTAGTTTCCGCAGATCGATGCGAGTTGAAATGAAGGAAGGTAGCGAAACAATTCCTCAGTCCGCAAGTTTTTTTCCTTCCTTTCTTTGAGCTGAAAGAAGACAAAAGCTCTGCCCATGAACACGAAGAATCCATTCATGAGAAAATTGTTGTTCAATTGTTATTTGATTCTTCCCTGATCGACTACCGACCGCCTAGTCGCCTCTTCATGTACTCGTACGTGTATGTAATAACCATTGAATGGCACTGGTCGAGGTACTACTCTACCCAGAGTACAGTGCTTCTTCATTGATTGTAGCACATTGTGAGCCGTGGTTGTAGGCTCCTTTTCTTTTTTTCTCCTCTTCTTTCTTTTTCAATTGTGTCGTCTTCAATGAAGAAAGGAAAATCATTCAGTGATTTCAACGGGAAACGATCGAGTCGATTGAGACGCCTTTGTGGTGGGTCATTCCGAAATGAACCATTGACGACCGGGCATAACTTTGACGTTCTGAACATGTGTTTATCGATGACAATTGTTTTTCATTTCTGAGCAATACGTCCGACGGGTAAGGCCAATGTTTAAAGGTAGTATAAAGTTGAGTACTGCAAGTGCAATGCTTGTTAGGGTTTATGGTAAAACACAAAGGTATACCTGCACTTGTGCATGCCAGAGAGCCTTTGCTTTGAACAATGAGATACCATACACTATCAAAGGTGAGTTTTATGGGGTTGCACTCCTCTCCTTTGAACAATTTTTCTTAAGGATGCCCGAATAATGCATTGTTGAGAAGTTTTTACGCTCGGGATTTTTTATGTCGTTAGGGTGTCACTTAATGGAGACATTCTCCCCAATCCCAAAGGATCTCTTCAGCATCCATCTTCCATACAGAGAGGCGATGCATCCATCTTCATCTTCGGCAGCCTGTTTGATAGTGTTTATCGGTCGAATATCGTGCACTTCTCTCCTTTGTCGATGCATTCCCCCGATCTTAGCTAGGCGGATCGACTGTTCGGGGCCAGCTTCTACTATTCTTGACAATGAGAAATCTCTTCATAACGTCTCTATCAATTGACATAGTCAAAGAAGAGGGTGATTTTCAAAGCGATGCTCAAAGTCCTTGCGGACCAGGTTTGTATCACTTAATAGCATATTTCAATATAAAAAAATGCCCTGGCAATGTTGAGGTGAATAAAGGGAAAGTAAATAATCTAACAATACCGCTTCATATTGTACGCACTCGGCGCATTCCCAAGTCTTCGTGGTTGGTCTAAGCGAGTCGAGTGGTTATGAGTCTGTGTGTAAGAGAGAGATAGAGTGGAACTCTGGTGGATGTCCACAGGGCCATTTTCCTTTTTCTTGGAATGTTCGAAGGCCCGAAGAACGAAAAGGTATTACGAGTTATCTCCGACGGAAATCTACGGTATCTATCCACTACTATTCTTTCCCCTTCATCTGGCAATCGTCGTCTGTTGTAGGTTCTTCTGGTACCTTGATTTTGACAGACCCAGATATGGCCTGACAGAAATTGCTTCCATTAGGACGAGGTGTTCACTTTGGCAGCATTCGACGATGATCGAGTCGATGGATGGATGGATAGATGGATGGATGGATGGATCCCCCACTGGAAAGGAAGACCAAGTTGAAGACGTGGAGGTACTGGTGGTGCGAGTAGAAGAAAAAGTAGCACTTGGCCCGAATGGATTGAAGGCCTGAGGCCAAAGAACACTG
This sequence comes from Tigriopus californicus, assembly GCF_007210705.1. Lineage (NCBI taxonomy): Eukaryota > Metazoa > Arthropoda > Copepoda > Harpacticoida > Harpacticidae > Tigriopus > Tigriopus californicus. The sequence continues at coordinate 6,073,116 of NC_081448.1, forward strand.
GCGTTCTTGGACAGGTGTCACATGGCCATGCTCCCCGGCAAGAGCGCATTGAAGGGGCTAAATTGAGAATTTTGGAATTCATGTCAATCGTTTTGAATGGTGGTAGATGATGGAGCCTCGAGGAGGGTTTCTTCTGGGAGAATGAATTTGAAAATGATGACTCGATCAGGCCGTCGGCATTACTTATGACGGAAGACAGACCCGAAGATCTTTATGCCTTTGTAAGGAGTCACGGGTCCAATGAGCATTGTACATTTGGACCACCTCAAACGCATCCTATGCATTGAGTGTCTCGGTTAGGCGAGTACGTAGATCGAGAGATTAGTATCATCGTCGTCGTCGAGCTACTACCACTACTTCTAGCGGTAGCATGGCTTCGACATACATTACGCAGTAGTAGTAGTAGTGGGTCAACTCAAAAGGCTACGAGTGGAAGTGCATCGAAGAGCTCACTGACTACAATAGTACCTTGTGAAATGCGAGATGCGATATGAAGTGAGATTGGACTCGAACCTCGAGGCCCACGTGAGGTTGTAAACAGGGATTAAAGTTTCATTACTGTATAGCCGGATCGTTTCACATTTTCAGCCTGACAGATCTCGAGGGTTGATACCTTAACAACCTCTCCGGGATTGTCCCCAAATTTCCGCTCAAGCTTAAGGCCCCTTGGTCAGTGCTAATTTTGAGTGGGTCCCAATCTGAATGCAAGAGCTTCACTGACAGAATATGGCATTCAAAGATGCACACATTATTTCATTGGAAAACCTGCTCTTGACACGAGGTTGAATCGAATGAGAAAAGGACCCGTGAGCACGTGGCCGTGAAAGTGAAGAAATCTGTCACATTGTCACTTCACTGATATCATCACCATCCACCGGGGTCTTTGTTTCCCCCTGGATGGATTTCATGCTATCGGGCATAGTTCTGGGTTCTCGCTTGGATCGATGATCTCCCTCATCAAATCGATCTTGGTGATTCGCTCACGTGCCATCCTGTCAGGCCAAAGATGTCCACGAAACTCTCAGATATTCTCTCTTCAACAGAGAGAACGTCATCAAGTCAACCTTAGTTTGGACGCACCGCCAAGTCATTATTACGCCCCAATGAATGGCATGATTAACGCCTCAAGAAGTGTGAGGGAGTTTCGTTACCTCTGTTATCAATGCGACGAACGAGGAGAGCTGTTTGGCATCTAGACCACCTCCATCTTCCGCTTTGATTTCCTTAAATGGAGCCTCGGCAATTATCTGAGGTTCTTTTTTTGTCCCATTCCTTCCGGGCTGTTTTCGTTTTCGTTGAAATTCCATGAATGAGGAGGAGCATAGGGACTAGGCAAGCAGGCTCATTTCTGATGTGGGGTAGAATGTCTGAAATTGGCATGAATTTCAAATGGGCCTGTTCGTTTTTTGACGTGGGTGTCCAAAACTGGCAAAATGCCATATGGGGATTCGGGAGGGCTCTTTAGCAGAGACGGGCAGGGAAAGAAATCGTCCCGAAATAGTTTCTTGCAAATCCAAGAGAAATCGTTAATTCCAAGTCGGCCTTTCTCCTTTGCCTAACCGGGACGATCCACTGGAAGCTGGGGATTAAAATACCGCAACCCATGACGATACCCCCTATTTATCGTGAAAAGCTAGCGAATTTAATCGCCTTATTAGATTACTCGACAGACATAATAATGCTTGGGTTGGACCCTGAATTGATGGCATACTTTCACTGTTATTCCGCAACAGATGGACAAGATTTTTCTACATTTTCTCAAGTCCCCCCCCCCCCTTTACTCGTTCATTCACTCACTCACTCACTCGCTTCCTTGCACGTCGCTCTTTGATCGTCGCCTTGGTCGGCGTCACTGAATATTCATGTCCAAAAATGTCGAGTTTTTTGGGAAGGGGGATGTGTGGTTGTGTACCCGTCTTATGTGGGCATATGTATGCATGTACAGTAAGTAGGAGCTCAATTTGAACTCGGGATCCTTGGCGGGAACGATGAGACGAGGATAGAGGATGAGAAGCCAGTGGTATTCATAATCATTACGCCCTGTCACTACGACTAAGTGCGTTTCCTGGAGTCCAATTAAAAGGCGATTTAGAGTTTCTCTCTTTGTGCTTCTCTCATGCAAGTGAACTTGGCACCTGGCTTGAAATGGTGCGGACCTTGCTTACACAATTACGGATTAATGTTTCCTTCGAAATTTCGGTGACAATTGCATCTTCCGTCACTTACATCCAAAGATGGGCTTTACTCTTAACAAACCCCTTCATAAAATTTAGAAGGAAATTTGGAAAATCGCCTTGATGTTTTTTTGGCTTTTATTATGAATAAAAGGGAAACTTATGATGCTTGGGGACACTTTATGCATATAATAGCGCTACAGGCTAAAATAAAAATCAAAGAAGGAAAAATGTACAATCATTTGCTTCTCATATTAGTCTTGGGTCTTTGCCGTCGTCATAATCACCTGTGGCTTCGCATCTTTGTTGCGCAATCTCCTTGTTCACGATCAGTTGTCTGAGTCAAAGATTAGTACTCGACTACTATAAAACTCTGTGCTGCATCCACTACAAAACACTCAGAAGAGATGCTGTACTGTACTAGTTTAGTATGCGTGAAGTTGCATTCGTAACGATTCGTCCATGCACCTTTGTTAGCTCACAGGATCATTTTTCATGCAAGCGAGCCCATTCATTGATAGCAATTTTTTCCCCTGATGTCATTTCGTCGTAATGACTTAAAGAGAAGATGTCCAACAATGGCCTGGGAGTTCTCATTGCCGAGGAGAAGCGAGGATATTAATGAATTTGGCCTGAGAGATATCCTGAAAATACTGAAGAGAGACTCTTTGTCATCCGACCCAAGTTCCAAATTGGCCTCGCTCCCTCCTTCGACCACAGGGACCCCCACAAATACCGATGGAAGAACCAATGCCGATGATCACCTGCTGCGTTTTGCCGACACAAACTCCCAGACGATCTACCATCCACCGTCCACCCGTTGGCAACTAAAGCAGACGACCTTTTTTCGCTCAAAGTTGTCCCCGCCATCTTCATGGATGGCCACCAAAATGGCCCGGAACCCAAATTGGGACTGATTCATTTGGTGAAGAATTGAGCCGACATCCCTGCAGCTAAAGCGAACAGCGTGTTACATTCTCGTCATTTTGAGGGTGGGATTCATTCTTGAGCAAGGACGAAGTGGTAAACATGATAGGGCACTATTGGGTAGGGAAGACAGAGAGAATGAAGGGATGAAGGGCATCTGCTGCTACGCTTCTTTTGACCAGGATCTTGTGTTTGTGTGTGAGCTCGAGTGAAGCAACAAAGGATTTCTGTCATCTCCCTTCTGTCATTCATGAATGAAGTCGTCAAATTTGTCAAGAGTTTTCGAATAAATAGCCGGACGGACAAATGGACGGATCTACGAACAGTAATGTATTTCAAGAACTCAATTCCTGCGAATCCTACAATTGTGAGTCAAAGACCCCTCTGGATTTCCGATGAGAATTAAAGTCGGAAGGCCAGCTCCAATTACGTTTCACGTTGCATAGTCCAAATGCTGTCGAATCAAAATTCACTCGAAAATTGATTCCCCCTTCAGAGAGGTCGCGTTGGGCGGTGATTCCAGCAATGATAGATACTGCTGTACCAACGATATGCGTCATTCCGATTCGATCCGACAGGTATTTACATTCGCCGGAAGCCATTGAACCAATTCTTGTCATGAGAACCTTTTTCTCCCTGCCAAGCACCAATTCAACTGGATATTTTCCGACAAGATTTATGGGGAGCAAATCCAATTCCGAAAATAGACAG